>NC_142244.1:75152103-75453436 GCF_052056855.1 Sturnus vulgaris
TTTGAACACTAAAGTGTATCCTCTTTTTCTATTAATTATAAAATACCATAAACAAACCCAATTTCAAATAAATAGCTCTTTCCTTATAGTCTTTCACATTAAAATGCTTAGCTGCATCTTTTATTGCAAGTGAACTTCTTTAAACATAAGGGGTTTTATAAAAATAAATATCCCTGAGATTAAATATGATTGGTAATTGGATCATTATCTAGAATGATTCTTTAAGTATTTTAAAATGCATAATCCCTATTGAAAAGACTAAAATTATTGCACATATAATGCTAACCATTTTTTATTGTATAATTATTGAGCTTTTTTCCCTATGAATACTCAGTTATTAAAAATCATTGCAATTAAAGAGGGAATAATTTGCACTATGCAATACTTCAGAAAGCATATTCAAACCTAAACATTTCTGCTTTTTTTTGAAGTATTCTGAAGTATGGTTCAGAAAGGCTTCGTCATCACCCTAAGTGGCAGATAGCATGTGGAAAATTTCAAGGTACACAACAAATGAAAAAGAGTTATAGAAATTATCATCAAGTGAAATTTGAAGGAAAAACTATATCTACTCTGTATTCTTATCTTCACAAAGGCACTTGTAGAAAAATATCTATAGTGTATGTTTGTTCTCACTGTTACATGGTGCTCATAGTGCCACCATGGTGCACTCGTTGAATTTTTAGGTAAGAGCATAGCAATAACTCAAGTAAATATTGCAATGGGTTTTGGTAAATGCAAATTTCCAATGCATGCATATCATTTGTAAAAGCAAGATTTCATTTTCCCACCAGCTGTTTCTGAGAACAGCTGCTCTACAATATATATACTTGACTGTACTGCACAGTGCAGTTCAGTCACTTGAAAACGATATCAACAGATGTTCTCAACATAGTGGGTTTTTTAAATGTAAATTGCTAATTGCTTTTGTTCAACAGGAAAGTTTAAAGTTCCAACTAACATTGGAAACTATTTCTTGAAATCATCCGGTCCATCACTTTGCTCAAATAAGATTAAATTCAAAGTTTTTTCATGTTGTTCAGGGCCTTGCTGTTCCCTCTCATTATATCTCTCGTGTAAGTCCCCAACAGATTCAGCATATGCATCATCTTCAAAGCAAGATGAGTATCTTAAGACTGGCTTTCCAATGGCTATAGCAAGACTTTGTATACTCTGATCTCTGCGTCACTTCAACTGTGTGACATTTTAATTATGGCGCCTGGAGCCCAGTCTGGATCATGAGCAAAAGACAAAAACCAAGAAACAAAGCAAATTATGAATACTGCCAATATTATACTTTATGTAATCCTACATGTGAAAAATTTTCTGGATTACTATGTTGCACTTAAGGAACAACCAGTCTTTGCAAGAACGGTTCTAGGTTGGCTCAGGATTCATTCTTTCCTCAATCAGCAAAGGCACACTGGAAATTAAAAGTTGAGTTTCACTTTCCCTTAAATTATATCTGCCTTATATTCTACCAGATATTTATTTCTTGTAAATTATTTACATAATCTTTTCAATTTTATACATACTGAGGATTTAAAGCGGTGTCTCCAAGGGCACAATATATTCTCACACATTAATCACAATTATTGTGTACCTTGAAACAAATGAACAAAATTCTGTGATGGTTGACAGTATAATGGGGGAATGAATTGTCATAATTTTTACAGATGCACTTTAAAAAGAGCTTTCCTTTTTGGCTAAGGTCCCTAACATGAAGATCCTGTTTTATAGCATAGCATGGTAATCATGATCAGAGTTCAGTACTTATCTTATTTTTTGAGGCAGAAGAGTTACTAGTGACAAGAGCTACAAAATTATTAACTGGACAGCATCTGTACCAGCATTAAAACGGAGGATGGGTATATGAGGACGTATCTGAGTCTTGCTTTCAAATTCATTATCTTCCTCTTGCTAGAAACTCATGGGAACATGGGGGACCTGGACACCTTACAGGATTCAACAAAACCAAGTGCAAGGTGCTGCTATTGGAAATGTGATTTAGAACATTTGTGCTTCACTGAGTTCTGTACACATGTTGAGCAGCTCTGTCACTTCCACTGAAAACGCTGCTGCTTTGGAAGGAAGATCTTTCACTTTGTTTCTTTCCTTAGTCTTTATTCTGACCTGCTGACAACATAGATGCTATCCTATATTGACGTATTATTTGTTAATCAGGCTTCTAAGATGGAACTCTACCAGATATTCCCTTGTTCTCAAAATACTTAGTTTCTCAGATAAGGGCTATCTTTCTTTAAGGAATGCATTAACAGTTTGCCTGCTAACTGCACCAGTTTTTTTTTCTTTTCTGATAGCAAAAAACCGTATTTGAACGGAAGTGCATGGAAGTCAGGGGTAGGTAGTATTTTTCTTTTTTTATTTCTCATCTAACAAGACATTGATAAAATGAGAAACAAAAAGAAAGATTTTTTTTGAAGTTTCTCTCATGCAATATCCCTCATATACGTGACCATCATGTCTATCACTCTCGCACCTAGTAGTGAAAACACATTCTCTCTTCTTAGCTAGAAATGGAATCCTATGTTTTGCCATTCCAAAAACTGTATTGCTAGGGAAAATAAGTAATGATAGATGCCCTGCAGTTGAAAAATATTAAATTTTAATCCCTACTTACACTCTGGGGACTAATATAGAGAATTATGTCACCACAGAAAAAAAAAAGATGTTTTGGAACTTTTGCAGTTAATTCCCTCAACAGACAGCTCTTCCGTGAGGCATGCTTAAGGGAATTGTAAAGCTTATTTCCCACTTTTTAATTGCATAAAATTTCTATGATCATTCCTGGAAGTTTGTATCCACTCATTGTATCTTTTGAGATTAAATTTTCACTCTCAATCATTTTGTTTTTCTGAAAGCCAAACTGCTTTTATTGAAGAAGAAGAGATGCAGCAATACTCATTTCATCTAGCAGATAATTCAGCTCTTCTCATATGCACAAAGGCTGTTTCTAAAATATTCTGAAATAGTTGTATCTTGTACTTCACACTTGATGTGTGATGTGAAAGTGTATTGGTTTTACGTGGCAGAGTTTTGGTAGTGGGGGAGCCACAGAGGTGCTTCTGTGAGCAGCTGATAAAACCTTCTGCCATGTCTCATAGACCCAATGCCAGATGGCCCTTCTTGGCCAAGGCTGAGAAAAACAGGGACACGCAGTAGCACCTCTGGGATAGTACATTTAAGAAGAGAATGTGGGAAAGTTCCTGTGAAAAGCAATTACAGAAAGACAACAGAGTGCAATATAAAAGAAAAGTATCCCTGACGACACCAAGGTCAGCAAAGAAGGAGTAGGAAGAGGTGCCCCAGTGTTGCATATGACGTTCCTCTGCAGCCTTGTGGTGAAGATGATGAGGCAGATGCAGGTTCCCTTGCAGCCCATGGAGGTCCATGGTGGAGCAGAGATCCACCTGCACCCTGTAGAACACCCCACACCAGAGCAGCTGCATGACCAAAGGAAGTTGTGACCCCATGGGAAGCCAGTTCTGAAGCAGGGTCCTGGCAAGACATGTGAACCTGTGGAGAGACAGGCCTATGACAAGTTTGCTGGCAGAACTTGTGATCCTGTGGGACATCCACAATGAAACAATCTGTTAATAATGAACTGTGTCGCATGGAAGGGACCCACGTTGGAGCAATTTGCGAAGAGCTGCAGCTCATGAGCAGGACTCATGTTGGAGAAGTTCACAGAGGACTGTTTCCTTTGGGAGGAGCCCCATTCTGGAGCAGGGTAAGAGTGTGAGGAGTCTTCCCACTGAGGAGGAAGGAGCAGCAGAAACATGATGAACTATCTGCAACCCCCATTCCCTGTCCCTGTGCACCACTGCGAGGGAGGAGACAGAGAACGAAGTAGTAAAGTCAAGTCCAGGATAAAGGCAGAGGTGGAGCAAGGTGGTTCTAAGATGTAGTTTCATTTCTTCTTATCCTACCCTTGTTTGATTGGAAATAAATTAAAGTAATTTCCTCGAGGTCTGTCTGTTTGCTTGTGACAATAACTTCTGAGGGATCTTCCTGTCCTTATCTCAACCCCAGAGTTGTGCATTATATTTTCTCTCCCTGCTCAGCTGAAAAGAGGGAGTGATAGGGCAGCTTTGGTAGACTCCTGGCATCTAGGCAAAGTCAACTCATCACAGAGAGATATTCCAGAGGTTCAATGTAAGTTGAACTGCAAGAGTAATCTATGGCTTTGTCAAGAGTGAGCTGTGTGAACAGATTCAACTTGTATGAATAAATTTTATATCGCCCTGCAACAAAATGTACCTTGTAATTTGTATTACAAGCCTACCAGAAACAATTATTGCAAATGACTCACTAACAGCTTAGTGTTATGAAACCTTAACACTAATACAGAAAATCTTTAGGCTTTTGAACTGCCACATATCTTGAAAGAGCATTACATATAAGGACAACTTGTTTTCTTTTTAAGAAATGCTGACCAAGAATGTCAACATGAGCAGCTTTTTAGCCTCTTGAGCAGCATTCTTGCCAGTCAAGACTATCAGCTGCTGTGCAACCTACTATTTTCCTTTGTGTTTCTCCAAAGACTCTGTTATGGTAATCTCTTCAAAACAGTTGCCAACAGTCAGTATATTGCTGTCCTAATTGTGTGTCCTAATTGTGTATAGATTAATAAATGGTTTGGGGTTTGCTTGTGTTCCCTTTGTTTTAATCCACTTCGTTATTGCCTGTTGTTTTATATGTTAGTTACAGATTGTCTTCAGGACTTTTTGTTCTCTGCCTGCATGACACCAAATACTGTGGAGAGCAGTGGGACGATTTTTTGTTTGGCTTGGCTTTTGAAGAGTTTGCACATGAACGGAAAAAAAAAAAGAAACAAATGCTACAAACAGGAAGCCTTTATGGACATACGGACCAGATCTACCCTATAAAAAGCAGATGATTTAATTAGATTCTAGTTTGAGTTCTAATAGTACTGTCAGTTTAGTGAAAATAAAAAGCTTTATTTTGATAAGTTTATGATGAAAAATCACGTGCCCTTATATTTTTTTTCTTTAAAAATGGTGATTTATCTTAGAAATAACTTTTATTCATCAGCCTCTGAGTGTCTGTCCTCAATTTTTTCCTTAGAACATCCTGTGTTTAAAGTTGTGATGGAGGATCTTTGTCTGCTACTTATTAATCAGACCAGAGCATATCTCATTATTATTGTCTCCAACAGAAAAAATTCCTTGAAGTTCCGTTACTGGATTTGATATGTTTCCATAGAGTTTACAGGTTGTGTGTTTGATAAATGCATGCAGGGTTTTATTATCTAGTAAGGGGCTGAATAGGAGGCACAAGCCAGATGATACATGATTCGTGAATTGAAAGTTCTTATAAGATGATCATCCTACAAAGTAATTTAAAAAATAAACAAGGCAAGTGATTAATAAGGAGAATCTACTTAGTCACAAATAAAAGATACTTTTATTTGCCCCTATTGACTGATGCCATATTAAATATAATATTTTATTATTTTCATCTCAGGTAAAATTATGCTGACTTTAAATACAATGGTCCTCTGTCCTCCTCTCTTCTCTCCTGCTGTGTGGGGGTATATAGTGTTTAACATAAATTTCCAGTTTACATACATGACAGAACATAAAAGTATTGAGAACTAAATGATACTGCAAGAATAGGGGAAAAGAAAGTGGTCTTGCCCTCTATGAAATCAGGAAAGACTTATTGAATTAAAGTGCATAGGATCAAGATGCCAAAGTAGTTTTAGGCGATGGCTGCAGGATGGTCTCAGTGAGCAGAGACTGGGGCTGCTCATGTTGGATACACCAGGTTCCAGCTGGCTCCAATGGACCCACCAGAGGCAAGGCTGATGGTGGTGCCTCACTTAAAACGTATTTAATGGATAAAAATGCCACTAAGAGAGATGAGGTTGGAACAGAAAGAGTGAGAAAGATCAGAACTAAGACCAAAGCCTGAAGAGAAGGAGGCATTCCATGGAGGAAGGTATTTTCCCTGCTGCCTGTGCATAATCCAACCAGTTCTGGGTAAAAGTTTGAAAAAGAAGGAGCAGCAGAGAGCAGATATTATGAACTGACCACAACCCCCATTTCCCATCTTCCCCTGAACTGCTCTGGTGGGGAGGAGATTGAGGAAATTCCCTTTCCGGTCCCCCTGGCTAGCTCTGGACCAGAGATGGGTGGGAAATCCTCAGAGACAAAGGCAAAAAAAACCCAAAAGCAGGCTCTTTTCTCCCGTGGGATAATACGGTCCATAGCCCATTGCGTCCACATGGCGAGAGGAGAAAGAGAGAGAGAGAGAGAAGATGGCGGGCAGTTTTAAACTGAGGGAGAGGGGCGGGCAGGAACAGAGCCGCGACCAATGGGACACCGCCCAAGGGGAGGGGCTAAGGGGGGACTCTACCACGCCACAGCTTGAGGGGGTGGAGAACGGGATGAACCATTCAGTGCAAATAGAAAACAATTTCTTAGTGCAATACAACAGGAGATAGAGGAATTGGGGATGAAGATGTGAGGGTGAGTCAGGGAATAGGGGAAGGAAAGGTGTTTAATGCTTGTGCTTTTGTTTCTCACTATCCATATCTTGCTTAATGGGCAATAAACTATTTTCTCCCAGTCTGAGTGTGTTTTGTCCATGATGGTGATTGGTAAGTCATCTCCCTGACTTCATTTCAAGCTATGAGATTTCTTGTTCCTGTGTTTTTCCTATTTTTTTCCCTATTGCCTCTGGCTTTTATATTCCCAAGTAACTATTACATGTGAAGAACCCTTGTTTTCCTGGAAAAAGCTAAATAACTGTCTGCTGATATGAAGAAGCAGATGAATTAGTTTGCTTTGTTTGCATATTCAGATTTTGTTTTGCTTATTAAAAAGTCTTTCCACCCTCCAGTTTTCTCACTGTTACCCTTCTGATTTTCTCCCCGTCCCACTGCTGGGGAGTGGGATGCTGTGTACATCTATTCAACTTATTCTGGTTTAAGACACAACACCACCACATTCTGTCAGCTTCAGCCCTTTTAACAAAAACATAGTCTGTAGAAACTAACTTTAACATAGACTCTAAAACAAGATAAATATGTGGTTGTGTTACTTTAAAAGAAGCTTGGACATCTCTATAAGAAAAAGTCATTTCTTCCTGTAGGACAAAAGCTGATTTGAAATCTGCTGACTTGCTGCAGCACTGGGTTGCAATTCGGTATGCCAGCTCCTCCTCATGAATTATTTGCTCCATGCTCTAGCTGCCTTTTCAATGGACAACTCAAAGCAATACTGTGTATTCAGATGTATGTTTGTGCTCACAAGAAAAAACAAACAAACAAACAAACAAAAACAAAACAAAAACCATAAAAGGTGATTTATCTGTCTTTATTGCCAATTTATAAAGTCCAACAAGAAATCCTGTTCTTTGTACTTCATAAAAAAAGCTCATGCCAATTTGTGAAAAAGCAAAAATACTTTGTACAGTTTACTATGAAAGAGAGAGAGAGAAAAAACGAAAGAAATTTTAAGAAAAAAATGACAGCCAGACAAAAACAAGAAGGGATATTTTTCTGATAACCCAAGGGGAAGTTAAAGGAAAAATGTGTTTGAAGTCTATTTAAGATAGAATTCTATAGTAGAATTGGAAACCAAAATCTTTGAGTCATAATGAAACTTCCATTGCATTTTAAGTGTATCTCCGACTACCCCAGAGTCACAATGCACATATTCAGTACAAAGAGAGCTCATGGCAGAATATGATATGAATTCAATTTACATAGATTGTGTCCTGTGGTCTTTTTCATTACTCAAGTGCTCTCAGGATGCTTTTGCTGCTATTTGTATTCACCTGTGCTAATAAAATTCCCTGTGGTGAAATTTTTGTTACAAATATGGTAATTTTCTAAGTGAAAAAAAGGATCTTATTAAGCTATATATTGCTGTTAGTAATGTGACTTTTACTGCAGGTGTCAGAATGACTCTGGTAACTATTCAATGAATCAGGCCCCAAAGGAAAATGTGAAGTATCACTGAATTATTGCTGTCAAAACTAACAGAGGCTTTACATTACAGTGACAGTATGTGCCATTAAAAAAAAAAAAAAAAAGGAAAAAAAAAAGAAACAAAGAAATTGTATCAGGCAGAGAAAAGATAAAAGATCAAATCAACTCCAAACAAAAAAAAAAACCAAAGCAAAACCACAGCTTCTGCACAAGTATTTTCTCTGTCTTCCTGTAAATCTTCCAGTCTTCCCTTTTTGCCATTTGAATCTCAAACATTGTATTGCATTTTATTGCATTCATTTTTTCCTGGTTTTGGGTTATTTCTTCTTTCATTAGAAAACTCTGTAGAGGGTAACTACTTCATTCTTTTAAAAAAAAAATATGTATTTTTTAAAAGGTAATAAAACATTACATTTTCACAGCCATAACCGGCCTTGTTATAATTGTACTTACACTGAAATTTATTGGATACATATTGAAAGCACTGACAGCTGTTAAAAAGATTTTTCTGTATTATGTAAAGTTAATAATAGTTCACAACTGAAAATTTAGTTGGACGATATGTGTTGAATCATACAAATGACTAGGAAACTACTAAAAATTTACATTGCCTTCTATCACAAGATCATGACATATAAAAAAATATATAAAGTAATTTACTTCATAAAGTAATGAAGAACTTTACCTTTTTAAAAGCACAAACCATTGAAACCACTGCAGATAAAGCTGCCTTTAAGCAGCATTCTCTATCCTTTCATTGATCTCTGTTGCAGATGGAAGTCGATTCTCATCTTTAACCCCTCTTTTACACGCATGTAGATGTTATCGGGTGTGTTAAGCAGGTGTTGTTTATAGGAAGCTTTTGCATTTTATGTCCTGCTTGGCAATTGTTTAAGAAAATGTGGTGCTAGAGCTGTAGGTCATATCTTATTTGGCCAACAACGTTGCATTCTGTGCGTCCTGAGCTGAACTTTGTTAGAAATGGAGTAAGAGATACAGCCCCAAGTGACCACCAGAGACCTGCAAGGAGGCCCGTGCAGGCACAGGTATTGCATAAGGTAGCACAAGCTAAATTATTATGCTTTAGATAGCAGTAGATATGTACTAGACAGGTGTGCTTACATAAACCTTACTGTATGCATTCTTCTGCTTTCTCATTGATACATTTGATTTGTCGAAAATTTCCACCTTGCACCCTGTGCAGGTTAATCTGTGTCTAATTTATAAACCTCACTCTTTGTCTGTATTAGAGAATTACCAAAATTCGGTGACACAGGACTGCTCAATTGCAAATGAAGATGTAGGGTTAAATACATGTACATTTTGTCTTAGTAAATATGAAGAAAAAAAAAACATTTAGGAGTCTTTTGAAAAAATACGGATTTCACTTTTAGAACTTCACATTTTAAAAATAAAAACGAAGTTTTCACATTCTGAGATTTATTAAGAGAAATTCAGGTTATGGGTTTGGGGGTTTGGTGACTTTCTTTAGATGAAAGATCTGAAAGGAAATTAAAATTTCAATAGCTCTTCTCAAGTGATATGTATTTTGTACAAGTATTGTAACTCTCAACTGAATTAGACTATGGAGAATTTAATACAATAACTGGCAACACTATAGCATTATAGTTTAATTTTGTGTGTATATACGTGTTTGCTCCTAGTTTGCTTTTTTCCTGTTCAAGCATTTCCTTGTGCCCTAAGGCAATCCCAACACATGCAAGATATATCCCCACTTTCATTCTATAAAAAACTGCTCTGCTGTAAAAAAAAATCCTCACATTATTTTAGACGCATTGCACAGAAAAACAACAGAAACTAACACTTTTTTTTTTTTTAAATATGAAGTTACATAACTACAATCCTCTGCTAGGTGGATGTGCCCTTAGACATAAGTGGAAAAGTGTTTATTTCTATCTGGCTTTTAAAACACTGGTTGGATGAGTTGCTCAGCCTCAGAAAACTTACTCATTGAAACAGGTTAGAAAAAGTCCATTATGCTTGTAGAATCTTAGTTATTCAAAGCGAATTCAGCACACTAAGCATACTAAGGATTTGTGGGCAGAAGCAAAACAAGCGGCTCTCTCATAGAAAGGTTCATTCTTGGTAGAAAACATAAAAAGAAAAAGGAAAATAATGAAACAGAAGATAGTAATTTGTTAGAAAAGCCATGGACAATAATGAGCTCTTAAATTCTACCAAGAATTCAGAGGACCCATAAGAACAATTACAGCTATAACACTGCAAAACAGCAGATGAAGATTCTTCACAGTTCTTAGCCCATCACAGTTCTTATATTAATTTAGGAATAAAAGGGCTCATGGCTTTTCAGGACTTTATGGACCTGTCTGGTCTTGAGTTTGTTTCAGCTTAGTTTTATCTGCAACATTACATTGCCCAACAATCTGATGACTGTCTTCTAACTTGCTTGTAGCTTCAGCTCAGCTTTATGCAACTGTACCAAAGAATTGTGCCGCATATGGTAGGAGTTTAATAAAACTTAATAGTCATTGAAGGTAAAATTCTGCATCAGGGAAAAAAAAGTAGTGTTAACATCAGACTGCTTGGAAACATGAAAAAAATAGGAAAGGAAAAAGCAAAAAGATAAAAAGAGAAAGAGAAAGAAAAAAGAAAAAGAAAAAGAAAAAGAAAAAGAAAAAGAAAAAGAAAAAGAAAAAGAAAAAGAGAAAGAAAAAGAAAAAGAAAAAGAAAAAGAAAAAGAGAAAGAAAAAGAAAAAGAAAAAGAAAAAGAAAAAGAAAAAGAAAAAGAAAAAGAAAAAGAAAAAGAAAAAGAAAAAGAAAAAGAAAAAAAGAAAAAAGAAAAAGGAAAAGTACTATCACCTCTACTGACACCATACTGCTCTTGACAAAGGACTCTGAGTACTGGCAACTCACAGCAACATCGCATTATACAAAAAATAGCCTTTAACCTTTGACTGCAGCTGCTTATAAAGGTGAGTATTGCAATGGAGAATAGGGGAAGATGCTAGAATATCTGTGTACATAATAATTTAAACTGCATTGCTAGTGGGAGTGATTTAACAATTTGAAAAATGTTAATATCAGTGTAATTCGATTAATGATATCTGCTTGGTTTTTTATTACACTATTAAAACATTACTTAGACTAAGAATAAATTCTTTTATCTGCATGAAAGATGCAATCCCTGTTTGCCCACATGAAAATTCTGAGTGTGATAAAAATTCATTCAGGTATTATGTATAATCTCTTGTTATTTTGTACAGGTTCGTATGTGTCTTGTACAGACTGAATGTGGGTGTGAATGGTCTTTAAACTCTCTCCGAATTACAGAAGAAACAGATAAAACAGATGTTTCTGAGTGTCTGGAAGGACATACTAGATTGAAGGATGTTTATGCCATCTAGTTTAGGAATCTATCTTAGTTGTTTAAAAGTTACTTTGGATGTATGGAATATGGGCTTTACATAAATGTTTGCACCTCGAGGTATGCGCCCTAACTGTGTGTACACTGGCATCCAGCTGCAAATTTTCTCCTTCTCTGCACCCAGGTGGAAAATAAAAAGAGCCTGCTGAATATTAGGGAGGCAACTGTTATGTTGCAGTTCCCTGCTCTGGGTGATCTGAACAGACTGTCTTCCACAGCTTTGATGCTGAGCTGTGCTCAAGGAGCATCTATTTCTCAACAGCTATTAAAAAGACAGCATATGTTCTTAACTTAAATGGAAAACAACATGCCTAGAGATATTTATGCTAAAAATACTTCTGATTTTCTATTTGGCTGGAAGTAATGTTATGAAACTTGTTAGGTTAACAAAAGAGAAAGGGAAATCCATGGAAAAAAGTCTAAATGTGTTTAAGGAAAAAGTTGCTTAGAGAAAATGGATAAAATAACTTAATAGCAAAGTATGGTAACATTTCTGAAATGCTTGAAAGAATAAGAATTTGTAGAGGTGTTATGGATCAAAGCTTAGGAACAAAAGAGCGTGTAGGAATAATGGTTTATAAGGAATTGTTTATAAAAACAATTCAATATAATGAAGCAAACCAATCCTTTAATTCAATAAAAAAATGTGTACTGATATAGCCAGGTCTAATATATTATACACAGCTTCAAGAAGAAACATAATTTCCCACAGATGTTTAAAATGCTATGATCCTAATTATTATTAATTTGGAAATCAATAATTAATTATTAATTAGGGACTCAATTAAAGGGAAGACGCAAACCCATATATCACATCAGGTATGTACATACATTTGTAAAATAAAAATAAGAAAATATGACACCAGAAGGTGTAGAATAGGAGACTTTGTAGAATTGTCACTTGACGTTTTGAGGACAGCAGTCATGTTTTCAGAGATATGCAAAATTAAAAATAACTTTAAATGCATCAAATTTCAATTTATATATCTGGGAACTATCCAAAACAGAGATTTATAACTCGTAATCATAATTTATTTAACTCCAGTCATGCAGGTATCTGTGAATATGTACTTCTTAATCTTGAACCCACTGCCATGAATGTCACGAGCATGACCCAGTAAAATATTGCTATTGCTTAGTGAGCACAATATTGCATTATAATGATAAAAGATGCCATTCAAAGATATGATTGTTTCCTTTTGATGGCTTGAAATAATAAAAATCACAGTGTCTTTAAGATAAAGTATGTTTACTGGCACGATTCTGCATATGATGCAGTTTTCTGTCAGATGTTTCTCCACTCATTGTTGAATACTAAGACTTGAAAGCTTTCTCAGTGAAACAACCAATGTCCTTTCCTGCACTTGAGATACTTTAGTCGGTCAGAATTGGTTTTACCAGACACAGGAAAAAAGGCAGTAGTTGGATTCTGTCCAAAATCTTCCTTCATTCATTTGGAAGCATCTCAACAATTTGAATGTGAGACGTCTTTATTCCAGGAGTGCTGCATGCCGATACTAAAGACTGTAGGGTTGTGAAGAACTGAAATCGATGGAAAAGCTTATGCAGCTTTCAGTAAGGGCAGATTTTAGCCAGACATAGAAGAGATACAGGAAATTTTGTTCCTTGTCTACATTCAAACAGTGTAAGATAGGGCTTATTTTCACCTTGATTTCTTAAATTCAGGTAAATACAAAGTTGTAGACAGAGATGAGGCATCATAAAGATGTGTATAATCAGAACAGAATAGGAAAAGACATTTCAACAGATTGAAGAAGCCTGGTTTTAAATGAAAGCAGTAATTTTATCTACATATAATATATTTAAGCAGTCTATTGTACCTACTATACACATTTTGTATTTTAGAAATAAACAGAGGAGAAAAAAAAATGTTTTTTTTTTTTAAACTGGCAGCCAGAAATATAAAATATGAATTTTAAACTATATAGAAAGAGTAAACAGAGTAGGGAGCAAGATATCCTGTTGTAATTCTTTATTTTCCTCAAGAAGATTTATTCTCTGATAGGAAAAACACTGAATAAATATATCTAAATATCTGTTAGAGATTTCAAATGTTTCATCTTCTCATGGTGCTATAACTAATCATCTAGAAAAATCATTTTTTCTGTTTTCCCTGTTATTAATTATAAGATATTAATATATCTTTTAGGTACTGTTAGAGAAGCACTGAAATAGTTTATACACTTACAAGTTATGGGAAATACAAACTGCAAATTAACTGTAACTAAGTATAATTTTTTAGATGAGGACTTTATGAAAATTATACTTTTATTCATGTAATGCATGCTGAAGGATGTATTGATTAAAATTAATTTTTCAATATTCAGGCATTATTAAGGGATTTGCTTCTGATAATTAGAAACTATACTGTGAATGTCATCTTAACTTAGAGCTTCAACTGCTAAATCAGCATATCTATATTTTTTGTGGTTAGCCTCAGACTTCAAAGGTATGTGAGCAGATGTTGAACTTAAAGCATTCTTGTAGATTTACCAAGGTTAATGAATTATAGGGTAATTTAGCACATACTGCGTTCTCTCTAACTAACAATGCTGAATCTTGTAATTTTCTATTTC
The DNA here is from genome assembly GCF_052056855.1 of Sturnus vulgaris. NCBI lineage: Eukaryota > Metazoa > Chordata > Aves > Passeriformes > Sturnidae > Sturnus > Sturnus vulgaris. Next base: position 75,166,088 of record NC_142244.1, read on the forward strand.
TCCTTACTTTGACTTGCTTTTACATAATCGAAAATATTCCTGATAGAGTCAAGAATTGTATTTAAACAAGGACATGTGTTTAAGGATACATTTAATTGTCCGCAGTGGTAAGTGTATGTTTTGCTACATCTTGAATGAGACCATCAGTCAGTATCTGAGCTACGAATTTTCAAAAAAGAATGAGTTATGTTCTACTTAGTCTAAAATCTAATCTAAATTTGAGGGGGGCAGAGGGTAATAGCGCTGTAATTTTCATAAACTAATAATTATGTCTTACAAATAATAAAGCTTGGTTGAAAACTAGGTTGTGTGGGTCCCTGAAAGAGCAATTTTTCAGTTAGCAAAGAGGTATCTAGGATAAAATAGGTATTTCAGCATCATTGTGTAGAAATCAATATTTTGCTGTGACTGCTATGGATTAAATTTTTATTAGGGTAAAAATATATGGTCCTAGGAAATTTATAAAACAAGCCTATGATTTAATAAATATGCATAATAACTCAAATGTAAATTTTCTTAAATTAACTTTTACTGAAAAGAAAGCAATCCCTTTTCTTTCTGTATGAAACTGTGAAGCACAAGAACCTAAATCCCTGATAAAAAGTGTTTTATACCAGTTTTCAATGAAAAAGACAGCTATAGTGAGAGCTTGCTTGTAACTTAAGTACGTGTGCATTTGAAAAATTAATGTCAATTTTGTTTTCCTGTGAAAAGGGGGAAAAAACCAAAAAACATATAACAACTCACAGATTATAACTACACAATATAAAGTGTAGGTTTTAACAACACCAGATGAGTCAATTGCAAAATTACCTGCTGTTCTCATAGGTGATTTCTAGACAGAGAAGTGTTGAAATACATATTTTGACAATATTTAAACAAGATGATATGTGATACAAAAGATCTTTAGAGAACAGATGTCCCTCTACATTTAGCAGAGAGAAGCACCTGTTTCTGGATTTTTTTTTTTTTTTTATGGTGGAGAAAGTCATAGTCGTGGTGGCTATAGACATACGGAGACGTTTTACATTTCTGACACTGGTGCACACAGAGAGCTGGGCTCACCCCTGCTACCACACTACACGGTGGGCTACCCAGATGTCCTGGGGTCCCTGGGGTGTGGGACACACAGCACTGCCACCCCCTATGGGGGTCCAAGCATTTAGATGTCCCAGGTCAGTTCTGCTTTTCCCTTTTCCCCAACGCTTGTGATAATCGCTAACCCATCTCCTTGTCTTTGCCATGAGCTTTTCAGCTGACTTGCCCACCTCATCCTGCTGGGGTGGGAATGGGAGAGGGCAGTTAGGTGGGCTGAGGTTCAAGGTCAACCCACCACAGTTCTCTGTGGCTGATAATTTCTTGCCCCAGCTCACAAAACTGAAAAGTAAATGCAGGACATTACTGGTGCTTGCCTTCCTGATGGACAAGTCTTAGCAACTCTGTTTTGTTAGGCTAAGCACTGTAAACTCTTAGAGAAGAAGGTATTGTAAAAATACATTTTGAAAGAGCATACTTTTTAGATAAAGTCTTCTAATGGCAGAGCAGAATGTACTCCAACCATATTAAAATTACATGTAAATAAAAAGAAATTTTAAAAATGCATTAAAAATGGAAATATAGTATATATCAATTTGCTTATCCACTTACATTTAGCTGAATGTGGGCATTTGACTCCTACAAATAAATTTCATTCCTGTCAAGAGTCTTTTATTCCCAAGATAAGTAAATTAATTTTTCACCATGGAAGCATGAATTAAGTTTTTGCAACTGAGCCTTTAAAAATATTTTGAATTTATTTTGCATTTTGCTTCTTTCCTTGTTTTGTGTAAAGTCAGTGAAGTTTGTGTTTTTTTCTAAATTTTAAGAAAGTATCTTTGTATATTTATATCCTTTTCAAAATATTGGAAGGAAGTCAGTTTTTTTAAATAGACTTTCACAGAAAATAAACCAAGATGAAAGCTTGCCAGGATTCTGAGTCCCCTCCCATCTTGTCCAAATTTTTTGGCTTTTATGAAAAGACTTGGAAGATGCCTGAATAATGGCTTCTCCTTCTCTGAAGAAGTGCTTCTAAGCCAGAGGTCTCGCCTTGGATGCCCACCTCAGCTGCAGAGTTGCAGCGAGGCTTATGTGCAGTCATGGACCCTGCTGGTCTGGATATGGACCCTGGCGGTGACCTGAGGGCCAGTGTCCCAACCCATCCCTGGCCTGTCCCCTGGGAGGGCTGGGGCAGTGGCACAGGCTTTGGCCAACAGCACTGAAACTATGGCTGCAGGGGGAGACCTCCAGCCCCGGGGAGTCACTGATCCATGCAGAGCCCTGACTGAAATTTAGTTTGTTCCATCAGAAAAAAAATAAATTACGTTCTGCAAAGCAGAGGATAATCAAAGATCTATTAACTGATGAGCTTTCTATATTGTGACATGGTAGAACGAGTATGAGCTATGAAGCTATGAAGATTTAATGATTTGATGTTAATGTTCTGTTGACATTTAAATTTTTGCTGTCATTTACACCTTTATTAATTTGTAAATTATCCCTTTATCTTCCTCTCCTCAGAAACAAACTCAGTGTTTTTTTGATGTTCCTTTTTGTGTAGGTACTTTGCTGGGTTTTTAAAATTTATTTTATTTCATTTTAACTTTTGTCTTTAGTAGTTTGGTAGTTTTAAAACCCATTCAAGAATATTGTGTCAAATATAAGGCAAAAGCCATTGTTGCACTTCTTATAGCTACCCATTCAAGAGCATTCCACTGTGAGTCAGAATCAGCAATCATTCTGATAATAGCATGTCTAGACTCAAGAAAAACTCAAATGTGACAGTGAGATACCCAAAGGAAAAGTAATCTTGCAGTCCTTAGCTTCTCACCTAAGCTTCTCTCCTTCTTCCTGTAAAACTACTCTGACATGAATCCCAGGATGAATGTCTAGATATAAGTACATGTTGTCTTGAAAAGGTGAGCAAATAGAAAGTCAATGAGTGATTCAGTAGTTCTTCTTCATGCCAGTACCATGATCTCTGTCATGAAGTTACTTTAAAGCAAAATTCACAGCTTGATTTTTTTATTGCTCACTTTTCAGTAGGAGCATGCAGTCATAAGCAACACTCACTTTTGAAATATTAATCCTAGTTTTCTCTTAATAATAAACACAAAAATAAATTCAATCAAGAAGCTTGATATAACAGAATGTTTACCAGATTTTAATATTAGAGGGTTAAGAGAAGGTTAACAGTTAATTTAGCAACTAAAGATTTGTAGGGATTTTCAGTTCACAAATAAACTGGATAATCTTTATTCAATTAAACCTAAAAGAAAGGAAATGACAGTAAAAGAAGGAGCATGTAGTCATCCTTAAAAAAATGCAGTAATAGAACCACCTTCATAAATATTGGAACAAAGATTGTTCCAGGTAGATCTTACAAATTCGAATAATACCATATGTGCTTTCAAGTCAAATATATTTTAGTTTAGCTATAAATGCATAAACATAATTTGTTAAAGATTAATTTGTTAAAGATTTAATGCGCATATTCTAAATGTCCATAAGAAAAAAAAAATGGCCAAAGAACCATACTACTTCATACAAAACACTTAACAAAGGGAACAGACAAATAATCTTATCAGGAGAATGCACTCAGAAAGTTTTTTGAAAGAAGTTCAATATACAGTTAAGAATTGCTGCATCCAGCATCCTAGAATATGTTACTATCAAAGTGTAGTAGATCTTCATTACATATGACATAATAATATATTGTCCTATAAAGTAAATACACAGAGTAAATAAAATTGACATCCTGTAATATGAATGCATATAAGCATATTTGCTTAAATATTTGATGGAATAAGCATATCTTTCATCTTTTGTGTAAATGAGACTTTACTAAATGGGGATCTATTGCATAGCCTTTCATGCTGGTTTATTTTAATGAGGAAAATTAGAAAGCAAAATGAAATATGTTAAATTAAATCTACGTAATGTTTCAGAAAATCCAGAGCCTTTATTTTCTATTTCTGGCTATTTGGTTTTGTTACATTAATATTTAACTACTGCATCTGTGTTCATATAAGTAATGTAAGCACGTAGGTCTTTGTGTGTGCTTACATCCACTATAAGGCTTATTACTAATATATTTACTGAAATATTTTAGTATTCAGAACAGCTCCTGCTCCTTTTATTCATATTGATGTTGGCTACTCAGGCTAGGATTTTTCTAGCATCATTGTAGATAAAAGGCTCCCAGTCACAGAATTTTATTTTATGGTCTAAAAGGATTTTATAACTGGCCTGTAAATATTAACAGTGGCAATCACAGCTTCCTTCTCTGGCCAAGTTGAGTTTTAAATATCTTAAAAATAGGTTTTTTGCCTGAGAAACTTGAGTAAGTTTTGGTGTCAAGATAGTACAGTAACTGATGGTAGTAGGTGTCTACAGAGAGTACTTTTGTCTGTCCAGAAGTTCTAGAACCCAGTGTGAAATTTGCTGTACCTACAAGAGTAATGTGCAGACACCCAGAGCAGGAGATGGAAAACCATAAGCACATGTAGTGAGAGGATGAATCCAGAGACCGGATGCCTCTAATGAGTTCAGAACAAGAGTCAGTCTCCTGAGGTTGTCAGAGACAATTGCTTTCCTTTAAATACTGTTTCTTACTTACTACTATTTTAAATACTGTTTCTCTTTAAATAGTATTTCTTTATTTATTGTACTATTTCAGGCTGAAGAGACTTCTCTCTAAACCCTCTTCAACTTAGAGGGAAGTTGCATGTAAATTCATTTTACAGGAAAGATTTTTAATCAGCAAGCTCTAGGCTGTGTTGTGATGGAGCTGCATTTTCTCCTTCTTAAAGTAGCACTTCAGAAAATCTGTAAAGAAATTTGACTTAGCAAATTTGCTTAAGTGAAAAACATTTTCATTTATATAGCATTGAAATATCATTTGAAATGGTTTTGTAAGTATTTGGAATGAAAGTTTGTGATAAAGTCCTGTGCGTATTAATTGTACATATCTAGAGATGAAAAGCACAGAGACCAAAATGTTTCTAATTCAACTAATCTAGCTAAACTCTCCAAACAATGCCGAAAATAGTTTTGTGGTACGGGTATCAGAAGCTTTAAACATGAGAATAAGATGCAGCTAATTCTGAAATGTATAATAATACAAAAAGGAGTCACTACATTGGAAAAGGGTAGTCTGAACTCAAAGCCTAAGAGCAGCAGTTGATCTCTGCTGGTAGCAACAACTATGGTGCTTGTTAAACTGCCTGAGCTGAAGAAAACCTGTGTAAAAGCTTTGGTAACAAACTCAGGTTTTGACCTCTGATTGATGCTCACATCAATCACAAAAATGTTTCAAAAAGAGCCAATATAACTGTCAGAGCATTATTACTGAACTTTTTCAAATATGATGCTAGTGTGTATGTGGAACCCAGATATCCTTTTTTACAAAGCAGATGGCTAGTGTGCTTTTCCCCATTCTTTATCTGCATATTTCATTATTCTGAAATCTAATGCATGATTTACCACATGGTACATTATTTTAAGGTCAATTACTCTGTTTATTTATTTTTCATAATTAAAAAAATACAGGTAAAAAGAAAGGTCTATTGCACCTATAAAATAGAAATATGACAATGAATTATAAAATTTTGCTCTTTTGAATCAAAAAATAATCATACTAATACAACTACATGAGTATTTCTGTATTCAGTGGGCCAAAATATTTTGTGGTTCAAGAGGTATAATAATATTTAGATGTTCTACAGCCCTTTTTTGAAAGAGATCTATAGCATATTAACTTCTTGCAATGGACTTCAGTGTGCCTTCAATTGTGACAGAATTATAAATAGACCACAAAACATTTGTCCAAAACAGTACCTCATGAAGAAAGGTAGAAAAGGTAAACTTTAACCTTTTGAAAGAAATACATTTCTTCATTATGAAAAGAAAATAAAATACATTATAACTATCAGTTGTCAAATATTTTATATGCTACTGGAACTATCACCTGATCTCATCAGAAACCATTAACCCCATGAATAATAGTTATTTTGTACCAGAAAGACTGAGGTCCCACAATTAATTTTATTTCACTCCATGTTTTGGTACAACAGTTATTTATACAGAATATTTCTTTATGGGAAATCAGTCTTTTGTCTCTCATTACCTATAATTAAATGTTGGCCATGTGGGACACAGTTGAGATGATTGATACTGGATCAGTAATTGGACCTGCTACTAGGGAGTCTGAAAAGAACCCTAACTTACAGCAGTTCCGTAGCTCTGTTGCTGATGCTTTCTCACTGTCACACTAAGTTTAATTGGAATTGGAGAATATACAATGTGTTCTTAGCTAAATCTTATATACCTACTTTCTGTGTAAGCAGAAAACCAAGATTTTGCCATCAGTCAAAATAAGCTCCCTCCTGAGTCTAAATGAAAACAGTAAATGTATTTTTCTTTAGGAAAAAAAAAAAAAAACAGGTTCTATTTTGCTCTTCAGAATGGGTGTAAGGTTAGCCAGGCCTACAGGCTGGCAGGACTATAGATGAGTCTATATCCATCTTATCTGACAGTTCCATTATTTTCTAAGTAAGCCTCTGTTTGTGTCCTTATATATTTATCCCCAAAATGGTTATACATTTCAATAAACAAAAGAACAGATATCAAGAAAAAAATCACAATGCAAAATTGCTCTAATAAAGTCACATTAAAAATGCAATGTTAATGCGGAATTTTTGTTAAGATTATGAAAGGAAAAAAATATTAATTCTGATGTTATATAATCTGGTCTATTCTCTCTGCACACTTCCCACTGATACTAGGGGAGCACTCTGGATCTCTTTCATTAGGGAACAGAGTGCACTCTGCTTCTTCCCCAGTGTGATGTAGGGCACCCCAGCTCCTTTGACTGCACGTTAGGCTCAATTATAATCAGGAAAAATAGGATAGTTATCGTGTTATGCTGTTTAGATCAGGCAGCTCAACAGGTAACCCATAGGCCACATAATGTGATTGCACTTCTATACTTTTTCCTGCTAATTCTGTTAACTCCTCTAAATGTTAGTTCAAGTCTGCTTTCTAAGCATAAGAATTTGTAATGGAATAAAAAAATATATTGCTTATGAGTAACTGAGTTGTAAAATTATTCCCATATTGTATTAAAAGTAGTATTTGATGTGAACTTGCATTTCCTACTTATACTGACACTGAGCCTTATCTGTGGAACCAGAGAAAGTTTCACCACCACATAAAGCTAGTTACAAGAGCCCAATGATGTGTACAATTTCATAAGTTAAGGAAATGCACAATGATTAAGTTCTGCTGGTTTACAAAGTTTTTGGCTGACCAATTGATTCACAGTTGAGTTTACAGTTTAATATAGGAAAAAAAATGCATGTTAGATATACATTAAAAAATATTTTGACATCTTAAAAATGAATTCCTCATCTTCTGTGACTAGAGAACATTATGTAGTCCAGACACTAAGTGTCCTCTGCTGCCTAGGTGGTAGAGTGGCATGTGAAATAAATTTTGACAGGTCTGACACTCCTGACAGAACAGGAAAGTGACATTATTAGAAGTCTGTATAATGGCAGTAACTTCCAAGTGTGATGTAGAAATATTTGTTTCCTTAAGCTTCTCAGCTTTGACAAAGGCTTATGAAGAAAAGTACTTTCTTCTAGAAAGACTAGTTAACTCAAATCGTATCTCTGAAAATGTAGGCATTTTATGTGGAATTTATTTGGCATCTATTTTCTGTAGAGAAACTTGTTATTCAAATCAGCAGTTGGAATTTGTCATCAGCAAAAGAAAAGTTGTTAAGACAACAGTTGAATTCTAAGATAAAAATCTGCTTGGAATTTAAAGTACAGAGAGAAGAGGTCAAAAGTGACAGCCTTTAACCTGAAGATAATCTGGGGGCAAAATTTTCAATTTAATTTGAATAAGCTGCATGTTTCCCCAAAATAACCCTATTTTCCCCCTCTAGCTATGCCTTATTTCAGCCCACAGTATAATCCTGAAATGCATTAATCAGATTCATTTCAGATAAAACAAAAGCAGAAGGCTTGCTGGGAAGGGGTCTTCAGGGAATTCCAGCCACTAATGGACCTTCAGCTCCCAAAATCTGAAGTCAGTATCCCTGAAATGTGACAGTGTAACATCCTGTGCAGTGACTGCTTCACATTCCATATCCATTCCTCTTCACTGAGCTATCTCTTGATGTAGATAGCATGCCTGAATAATATTTTAGCACAGCTATAGGTCTATAATCTTGTGCTCATAATACTTGAAACGTGCCATGATTAATTCTAATTCATTGTAAATTTATGTTTTAGATTAGAAGCTGCACATTAGTATGTAAGTATTGGATTCAACAGCATAATGTATTCCAATATTTTAATACTGTTAGCTTAATAGCTTTGAAGCTACATGAATTTATGGGAGGAGTACCAAACGAAAACTTTGTGCAAATCATTATCTCAAAAATTTTGAATCACCTTTAAATAAGAGAAGTGTGAGTGCTCTCTTCTACTTTTTGTGTCTTTTTCACTTGTATATCAATATTTTTTATTTTAGTTACTATGTCACCTTCTTACTATATCATTCTCTGTGATAATTAGAGGGAATATTTTTGTAAGGGTTATGGCTTGATGTTCAAACCAGAATGTTCTAAAATGTTCATATAAGACTTTATTCCTAAGGGCAACAAAAGTTTAAGGTCTAACAGCTTTTGATCTCTTAGAAGGTCTTCATGTACTTGTTTTTGTTTATTTGTTTTTAATTAGGAGTGAACGATATTCACAATTCAGCAAAAAAATAAGGAAACATTTTCATGATTTTTTCTGAAGGAGAAACTTGACTACAAAAGAGTAAACCAAGTTTAGAAGGTCATTCAGGAGGTTAGTGCAATTACTGTGTTCTTCAATATGCACAGTTTCTCAACTCTCTCCTTTCTTCCTTTGTTTTTCATTCACTTTTCTCTCAAGGTTTCAGTTTAACACTGTAGTTCTTGAAGATGAAGAAATGTAGAAATATATACTTTAGCCTATTCTTAGCAGCAAAACAATTAATTCTGAGTAGTTTGAAAGTATACATAAATCACTAATTAATTAGAAATTTAAATTAAAGAGTTAAAGTCAAGCTTTCTGTAAATACAGGTGCATCAAGACCAAAGGCCTAGGTTCTGGTAATAACTAAACAGGGTTTAAGATTTTACTAGGAGCATGTCAGCCTAGTTTTCAACATTTCAGAACAGAAATAGTTCAGATAATACTGTTCCATATCAGTGGACTAGATACTCTGCAGTTACAGTGCAGATGATGTTTTTAGTTCTGTTTACTGTGATTTTTGTTAAAATACTTAACATGAATTTGGTCTGCTTTAGTTTTAGAAGATAATTGGGATACATATACAATTTTCTACGGGGTTAATGTAGATGCTATGCTGGATTCTGTGCCTGTGATGGGGTAACTCTGGATGTACACCCTGGGGAATGAGATGTGGGAAACAGTGCTGAGGAAAAGGACTTGGTGATCCTCATCAACAGAAAGTTGAATGTGAGTCAGCAGTGCCCTGGCAGCCAGAAGGGCCAAGAGTGTCCTGGGGAGCATCAGGCACAGCATCCCCAGCCAGGCAAGGGAGGGGATTGTCCTGCTCTGCTCTGAGCTGGGCCAGCCTCACCTCCAGTGCTGGGGGCAGTTTGGGTGTCACAATATAAGATATAAAGCAGTTAGAGTGTCCAAAGGAGGGCAACAAAGACAGTGAAGAGTCTGGAGAGGAAGCCTTACGAGGAGTGGCTGAGGGTCTGTTCAGTCTGGAAAAGAGGATGTTGAGGGGACACTGATCAGACACTGATCTCTTCTCTGAGGTGACCAGTGACAGAACCCAATGGAGTGGCCTGAAATTGTGTCAGGGGAGGTTTAGTTTAGCTATTAGAAAATGTTTTTCATCTGGAGAGTGCTTGGGGGCTGGAACAGGGTCCCCAGGGAAGTGGTCACAGCACCAAGCTGACAAAGTTCAAGAAGCATTTGGTCAGTACTTTTAGGCACATGGTGTGACTCTTGGGATAGTGCTGTGCAAGGTCAGGAGCTGGACTCAATGATCTTTCTGTGTCCTTTCCAACTCAGCACATTATGTGATTCTGTGAAATGTTTTGCTGAACAATGAAAACATCAAAACATCTGGAAGATAAAAGCCAAACTAGGAACCATAACAAGGCCATCTGTCACGGTCAGCCACCAAAGACAAGATGTGGTTTATTTTGTGGATATCATCAGTTTCTTTAACTGAAATAGTCAAGGGTCTCTTACAGGCACAAAGTCCTGGATAAGGGCTTTAGATGGATCAGATATAGTTGAGTAAATAGCAATGTTAGAGATTCAGGATGAATTTTTGCAGTAGTGCTATAGACAAAAGTAGAGTCATAAGCTATTTCACAAGTGTAAACTCTCTGGAGGATGCTGAAATTGGCTTCCCATGTGCTCTTCTTAGATTTCATTACTTTGATGAAAATGAAGTAAATGTAGAATATAGGTGAGTTTGCTATTTTCTAGTACAGTCTTAATCAGAAAAATCAGCAGGCTGTCCTTTGCATAAAATTTATGGAATTTTCTAAGCACTGCTGCAGATACAAAACTGTTTGTGATGTACTTTTCCAAGAAATAAGCCAGTTTATTAAATATTTGAAGTAGTTTATTGAATCTTTTTAAAAACAATAAAATTTGATACGTGAGGGAGTTTAAAAAGTAAAGTTTCCTTCAGACATCAAAGGAGAGCAGATCAAACCTTTGGTGGATTGGATCTTCATGCAGAATCTTCCTCACTCCTCATTAGATGTGTGGGATGCTCATAGAAATGTTATTCTTTCTGTTATAGAAAATTAAGAAAGCTATTAAAATATAAAGGAAATAGATCCCCAACTTTTTCAAGTAGTTTCCACAATAAAAATTGTACACACACAAAAAAAAATAGTTACCACTGTTTGTTTTGTTGGGTTTTTTTATAAATTCTAAATCTCATATATTTTGTTGAATTTTGCTAGAATGGCCATAAGTCAATTTGAGAAAATTGCATTACACTGCCTTTCACAACTTAAAATTCTGGAATCTCATAATTTTTGTGATATTTTTAAAACAACATCATAATACATTTCAGAACTGATCCTATGCATAAAAAGTCATTTGCTATATTGGAGCCTCCCAGTAACATCACATAAGACTTCAAGGCACAGATATTCTGTGGTTATCTTATAACAGGTTGTGAATTATTTAATTTATATCCAAAAGAAACGGGAATTGCTGCAGGCTTTTAAAACTAAGTATGATTTCAGAGATGTTCCTTAAACAATAGTATTTTTGAGACAAGATAGAAAATAAACAATGTTTGTTATCATTTTATTACTCAAGAGAAATAGTGAATGGCTTCAGAATTTCTGCTCTTTTTAGGTAAACAAAAGATCTAGGGCTTTTTGTTTGTTTGTTTGTTTGATTTGGGTTTTCTTTTTTTTTTTTTTTTTTTTTTTTTTGTTGCTTTGAGGTTTGTTTTGGTTTTGGTTTGGGTTTTTTTCCTTTATTTTGTATAAATAGTTTTGAATAACTACTTAAGTTTATGAAAGTTATTGTATGGGTAAACTTCCTGTTATGAACTCTATAATTATAATTTCCTTTCCAAAAACATATATAACAAATGTTCTCAGGATTAATTTTTAATTCACTTTGATATATAGTTAAAAAGAAAGACACTAGGGGAAAAAGAAGTTTAGTGGTAAGTAATTTTCCTAATGGACTGCATATTATTTTGAAACACAAATGAAGTTAGATTTAAATAATTTATTAAGCACCTAAAATTAAGATATACCCATGAAAAGTATTAGTGACAGCAAAATTTACAAGTGAAAAAATCCAGATATTTCAATATATATTACTCAGACGTATAATTTAGTACTATCTGGCAGAATTTATCCTTGAAAAACAAAGATTTTACTCACAAAAAAACTCAAATTAGAGTGGCTTAATAGGATTAGGTTTTCAATTCGTGATGAAGGAAGAGCTAATAAATGAAACAGCACAATTCACAGTTAAAAGTGAATTTGTTTTTTCCTGTTAGATTGGTTTACTTCATATTAGTGTTGTGCAATGCCACGTTATATTACTGATTGAAGAAACAAATGTCTTTTTAAAAAATTCTTCTACATTTTTAAAATTGTTTTAGTGGATTCCTTACTCTGTGTTTTAATAGTTTCCTGTTGGCATTTGCTTGTATAAATATATTAATTTTCATATCTAACTTTTTAAAAAGAAATACACAGAGCACAGTAATCAATTTCTTCATAATTTCACATTATGAAAATAGTTTGAATTACAAAAAAAATAGTGGACCTCACAGTTAGCATTCTAATAGGAATTAATCAGAAACTCTAAACCAAAACAATTTTTAATAAAAAAAAAATAAAAATCTAATTAATATTTAAATTTGAATTAAATTAAACCAGGATCAGGTTATGAAAACATAGAGCATGGCCATGTGAATGTCAGCTTGTTGGTAACTTGCTTTCAACGTCAACCTCTTTCTAGCTGGTTGTTAATAAAAGTGAGCTTGGAAACTGATATTTCCTAGGAGGGAGGTTATTCGAGGGGTAGATATGAATTTAGATATGTTGGTCTGTACTGAAGCTCCTGTGCTTAAAATGTTGTCAAAGTAGGACGTTTCTCTTTCCTGGCCTATCAGATGTGCTGGAAGCTGGAGACTAAATCCAAGATATCCAATTTTAAAAGACTATGGTTACTCCCCTAACCATATTTTATTTCCATTCTAAGAGGATTTATGCTACTGGATGACAAGTAATTTCACAAAACTGGCATAATTTTAGTCTGGACACATGGAAATTGGGATAATTTTATTATTATGTCTCCAAAAAGTTTACAGAATATTTGATTTTTTTCTATGCACATAATTTTTATATTTTAAATAAAACACTATCACATGAAAAAACAGATTTATGTAATGGATATCAGAATACAATGTGTTTCATTCCTGATAAAAATAAAAAGATCAACACCTAGGTTTAAAATGCTATATAGTTTACATATATATAAACAAATGTGTATATGTGTGTGTGTATGTGTGTGTGAATAAAATTAGATTTCTTTAGTGTAATAAAAAGGGGAGCAGAAGGGGGAAATTTCTGATATACTTTTGTAGCGCAATTTATAACTTCATTGCAAAACAATTTATTTAGTGTGTCACAGTGGACTGCAAAATGACTCCTACTTTGCTTGATATGGCAACATAATGTTCCCATCTCATGTTCTGAAGTCACCTGTCTAGAAGCCTGTGGGCATTTCAGATTATTTCAAATGACAAGCATTTACGTAAGGTCAACAACAAAGATGTGTGAAAAAAAAACAAAACAGTAAGAATATAGGAGATGTTAAGTCAAAAAATTACATTAAGCAGTTCCTGTGTTGATTAAAAAAGTACTTTAAATTATAAAAATGGATATGATGTCCATCAGTTATTGCTGCAACACCTTGAAAATACCCTCAGAGGAATAAAGGAAAAAAATGTAAAAGTCCTTCTTCTGCTATAGGAAATCATACACACTAGATCTGTGCTGTCTTTAAAAAAAATGTAGTCCTTTCTATTCATATCTCCAAGACACATAATTTTGTCAATTACTTCGTCACTCCTATTATAGTTTTAGTGGGGGGGGTAAAGTCTGTCTCAGGACTCTGAAATATTGATCTAGAATTCAAACAATATGACTGAACAATTACTCTATGAACAAAAAGGATTTTTGTTAACACACCTATGCTGATATTAATTCACTGTCTTTTGTGCCATAATTCTGGGTTTATATAGTGATTAAAAATAAACACAGAAAACAGTATTCAACAGGATGGGGTGAAAAAAATATGACACAAAAGACAGAACAAAAGGCAGTAGTATCTTATAATAAATTGAAAACATGGAGATATGATGAAGTTTTTGTTTCAGGTGACACATCATTAATGGCTAGTTACAAAGAGTTTATACAAATTAAGAAAAGAAAAAAACCAAAAAAACTGTGACAATTCTTGCATATCTGTTGTTTAAATAGCAAGATTCTGTTCCAAACTCAAAATGTGTCAGTCACAGAAGTAGATGTCTAGGCTTCCTTTTAAGCCAAGTGAGATGTAAATGCTGTCACTAAGGTCTGAACAGCTGTTTAGTGCATCCTAAAATAAATAATTTGGACAGCTGTGTCACTCTTTAAGCTTCAATGACTCCATTTTCTACAGCGTAATTCAGTTATCCATTCATAAATGTCTAATGCTCTTTGAGGAGCTTTATGGCTTTGGAAACATATTCATGAAGTTTGCAGGAATGAGACTAAACCTGTATGAAATCTGATCCCTCCAGGGACAGCTTCTGGAGGCAATAGAATAAATGCCAGAGCGCTTCAGGCAGCACCTTGTAGTTTAATTCTGCACAACCCAACCAAGTTCCAACTCCCTCTACAGTCAGAATGGAACTTAAACAGTTAAACAATCAAATGAATTTCTGAAGTACAGAATTGCCTATAGAGAAGATGCAGAAGACAAGGATTAAGGGTAAATTGTGGGATTTGCTGCACAAAAAAAATTGAAATAATTTTAACCACAGCAATTAAACTACTATTCTTTCTTTCGATCCCACTTTAGAAACTGAATTCATCTGACTAAATGTGTATACTTAGTTCGGCTGCTGACTCTTAAGGGTCTAGTGATGTTACAATGCTGTAAGATAGTCTGACTCCTGAGTGACACTTGGAAGCGCTGTGTGTCTTTAAGTCCTGGACCTTTTTATTTGTATCTGGATCTCTTAGATGCTCAGATGAAACCTATGTGGTCAAATTAAACAAACCTTATACATTTACATCCAAGTCTAGAAAGATGTGATGGTGATGAAAGCTAGTCAAGTCTTCATGTTCATTCTGAACACACAGACACACACAAACGCAGACCCTCTCCCTTTCAGTCATCTCTGCTATGAAATTTGATTTACTCTAAGATAAGAACACCAGGTGGGTATTGCAGGTGGAAAGGTTTGAGTGACGGTGTAATTAATGAATTCCAGAGATGGGGGAGAGGAAATGTTTGCGATTGACTTTGGTACTCATCAACCTGCAAAAGTGTACAAAGTGTTGCTGAAGACTCAGCCACTGGGCAACCTGGCCTCTGAAAGTTGCAGGCAGCTCCTGTCTGGATGCCCCACATTATCAGGGACTCCTGCAGGATATATCCTAGACATTCTAGAGATAGGAAATACTCTTGTGTGGGTGAGTAAAAGAGCTCCAAGATTCAGTAAAACACAGAGATAAAATCCTAAAGCTGCCACATTGTTGCTTTCTAATTGTGAATTCTGCAAGGCACCTCTAAGTTTCTAGTGGAACCTGCTGATATTATAATACTTTAGACATAAACTGTAGATCTAGTCTGAGACTAAGTGGATCAAGCCACACCTAGGCTTCTTTGAGAAGTTTAGAAAGCAAGGGCATCTCACTGAAGCTGATGACACATTGGGAAGGACCACAACCTGAGCACATTTTAGTAGTGCATGCAACTACATTGGCAAAATATAGACACTATGCCAGCAATATTTCTAATCATAACCATCCATATAATCACTGTGTCCTACTTTCCATGCCTGGCTGAGAACCTTCCTTCAACTACTCTACTACACATGGTTAAGTATCTTTCACAGAGCAAGACACCCATTTGGGGTCCAATTTATGTCATCACAGAGTAAATATCTTAACCCGATTGGATCATTTGTGTACTAAACCTGTTTATCTCTAAAGGAATTCAGATACAGATGCTAATGCTGCAAACATTTACAATGATATTCATTAATCCATACATAAAATTTAAAATATTTATGTAGGCAGGGAGAACTCACTGTCCTTATCACAATTTTTTAATCAGGCTCTGTGTCAAGGGCAAGGGCATTGGTTTTAGGAAAAGAGAGGAAATTTCTGGGTTTAACTCGATTAAAACTTGAAGCATGAAATGTTTCTAAAAAATGTATAGGTGATGTGCATGAAAACACTGGATTCTTTCTCAGGCAATAGAATTTCTGCAACTTGATCTTAACAGAAGAACACTGTATAAATCACTCTGGTTTATCTAGAATGAAAAGGCTTGACGTTGAGAAGATGAAGTAATGGCAGTAACAAACAAAATGTTTGACAATTATACACACACTCACACCCAAAACTTGAAGTGCTCAAACTGTAAGTTTTTTCTTGAAATGTGTCCTGAAAAAAACCCAAAAGGTATCAACCAATCAAGCCACACAAAACAAGATGAATGCATTAAGAGATCAATCTAGGTGAAAACTTAAAATTTTCAAATAAACTTCAACTAGGTTCCATGTCTCAGAAATTATCTGTCTCCTAAATCATAGTGTAAAACCAATAAAGCTAAGAAATTTTATAATTAATTTACTCCTTTAGATAAGATAATAATAAAATGGTCACCTTGAGAAAAAGAAAGGGCAAATATCAAGGAGGAAATATGAAGCAAAGACAGCTGTAAATGTTAAAGGCATTATTTTGAAAGCAAATATGAAATGTTTGCTAAGTACAGTAAGTCGTTTGAATGCACAATGAATTAAAAACTATTTATATATGCTAAGGTTTGTTTTTGTTGTTTCATTTATATTCTTTGAATTTCGTTCAAATTTGTGGTTTCTTTATGGCCATTTTATATAAGTTATTAACAGTTACACTCTGAGTTCTACTGCAATACAGTGCATGGGTGTAGATCTGGAAGGTAATTTTCTTTCTGTTTATATAAACACTTTAAATGACACTAGTGAAGATATCAAATCATTAAAACAACATTTCTAGCTGATATAAAGGGAGGAAATGAGCATAAGTGCATCTGACAAAAAATCATTGGGAGACAATGAAGTTTGATAAAGTTAAATGGAGTAGTTTCAAAGCAATAATGCGGTCAGAAGAATGAAAATTACCAAAGTTATTAAATTAAATGAGCTGGTAAGTTTAATTTTCCTTTATAAACACTGTCCCTGGGACAGATAAAGACAGGTAGTTGCAATACTGTGACTGTCTTACTTCTCAGTGAATACTGAGGGCTGATTATCTAATTATTGCTGCTATCAAAGAAATTATCAGGTATGAAAAATTAATATGACTAGTCACTCTTCGGAAGAATGCTGAAAAAAATGTTTGCTCTCTTTATGGGAAAGGGCATAATATCATCCGCATATTTAGATATCATTTAGCATCTTAATTTAGTATCTTATACCAGGAAGGTATATGCTGCCAAGGTCCTCAAAGACCCTTAATCATCTTTTGATTAATTTAACACAATGTAGATTACAAAACCAATTCATTACTGGAGTAGATATCTGGTGGCATATATGATTCTAGTGATTAAATTATTTAGGTTGCTATTGGGAAAAAATAAGGAGCGAGAGAGGGAGAAGAGAAAGGGAATGAGGAAGGAAAGAAAAAAAGGAAAGGGAAAAGGTTGATGCTGCAAAGTGACAGGACAGGCAGAGATGGGTCCCAGGTGAGCATCCTTGTCTGGAGGCTCTCTCCAAGCATAAGTGGTAAGGAAGAAAGTATGAGGTTATTTTTTTTTGTCATCCTTCTCTGTTAAGACTGCACAATTGTCATTGAAGTCCTTTTAAATTCCTTTGGCCAGTCTTAGGTGTGATGCTATTAGTTTTGACTGGAGTGCACCAATCAGATGCAAGTGTTGCACCTTGAATTTAACAAAACAGGGCTAATCTCTGTGCAGATCCCTGAGGGACACCCCTTGTTACTGATCTCCATCTGGACACTAAGACATTGACCACTACTTCTCCTCTGGATGTGACCTTGTCCACTTAGCAATCTACTCATCAAATCCATCTCTCTCCAATTCAGAGAGAAGGAGGTTTCTGGGGGACCATGTCAATGGTCATATGGAAATCCAGACAGATAACATCCATAGCTCTTCCATCTGATTCATCTAACAAGCTAAGTCTGAAAACAATTGTTCTCCCAGAGATGTGCAGAGACACTGCCTTGGACAAGTAAGAAAAATTCAAGTATTATAAAACACCATGTAGACCTTTCAGCTAAAAGTGCTAGGTAAGTTCTGCTACTGTATGTACAAACCAATTTCAGGTTTTATATAGCCATGTAAAGGAAAGACCCCACATTGTTCCAGGATTGATGTACATTAGGTACATATCAGATATTATTTAAGTATCAATGTTTTGTGAAGCATATATAGATATACACATGTATATGCAAATATCCATACGTATTTGTGTATATATATATATATATAAGTAAATTTGAAAGTTTGAACCACATAACCTACTAAGATTCTCATTTACATTTAGACATTCCTGAATTATGCAAAAATAGTGTGTACAAGTCTCACTGGTGTATGTATAAGACTCCTGAATTCATCTTTGTCATCTATCATTGCTATAAAGACGTTGTGAATAATCCAGCTAGAATTTCTTATTGTTCATGCTTTCAAATGTTTTTCAATACTTTCATGTAGTTAAACTCAAATCCACTTCCAGTCAGATATTTATCAGTCATTTCCATTTCCATGAAGCTTATTTCCATGAAGGTTATTTCCATTCATTTCCATGAAGCTAATTTTACAAGTTGGGAGATGCTGCTGTGAGAATAATTCTTTATTAACAAAATCATGTTAAAACCAGAATGAATTCTGAGGCATGTTTCATTTCTAAATTGACAAGAAACATGGAAAAGCACTTAAAAACAAAAAAGTCCTTTTTAATAATATTTAAAAGCATTCATATGACAGCTGTGTATCCTCTCTTAATAAGCATGTTATACTTCACTGTGTAATTGCAATGATTTAAGCAAATAGATGAAGAAAAGCAACGAAATTAGAGACTATAATTTTAAATTTTTTCTATATGTTTGGCCCAGTATTGAATTTTTTTAATGAAGTTATTTGTAGACAATCCATAGCATCTTTTTGGGAGGGCAGAATGTGAATGCATTCCTAGTATGTGATAAGAGCACAGAAAATTAAAACAATGTTTGTGATTGTCTCTTTTTTAATAGAAACACTGTGTTCAGTTAGCTATAATAAAGAACTTGCAATATTATTGCTAAAGAGAGCTTTAGCAAAAAACAAAGAAGGTATTTGGCAAAATATTTGCTAATTCCAAAAGTTTTAAAATTTTACACCCAAATAAATGTTTCCAATAAAAGTGCAATAAAAGGATTATATATATATATATATATATACAAAAAACATATATAAATATAATTTTTTAAACAGAAAATAAATCTACTTAACAGAGATCAGCATCAGCCTGGAACATTGCTGACATCATTATTGAAAATGTTGTTTGAAATCAAGAATATGTAGGCATGCATGTAACTCCTGCTTTATTTATTGCAAGCCCTGCTTAGAGAAGTGGATTTAATCCTGTACTAGGATATCTTTAGAAAGGAGGCCCTAAATAGTAGTTGCAAAAAGGCAAAAATCCTTCAACACAGACACACCTAGAGCATGCTAGTGTGCTGAATGCAGATAACTCCGAGTGTATGCTGGATCATGGCATCAGGTTCTTGAAATACAGCACACAGTGAAAGAGACTTGCAAAGCAGTTGTTTGGTTTTATCACTTATTGAGCCTTATTTTAAGCCTGATAGCCCTTGGCAGTCCTTATGAAAAGAACCTAGAATTGTATTATGGATTTTTTTCTCCATCAACTACAATTTCAAAATGGATAGACATCACCAGAATAAAAAAAAAAAAAAGGGTTTGTTTTCTAGGGTTATTGCTAACTTGCAACAGGTTTGTTTATGCTATGTTTGTTTAATCTTTAAGTGGGAGTTGTGGTTTTGTTTGTTTGTTTGTGTCTAGTGGCCCCTAAAGGTTTAATAAGCTTTTCTATGAAAATATTAAATTTAATTATAATATGTTGACATGTTTAGTCTGAGTAAATTTGTCAATATTAAGAGTATATTCATATTACTTCTTTGCTCACATTATCTACATTCCTTATTCTTGCCTTCCTTCTTTCATTTTTTCCCTTTATTTTTTTTTCTTTCCTATTTTTTTAATGCTTGATCTTCTTCCTAATCTCCTAAGAAGGACAAATTCCTATATCTCCTTTTTGATTGTCTCAAACCTCCCCTGCACATAGTGCACAGTTATTCTTTTTTCCTTTGAAGATCTAAAATGGACTTATTTTGTCTGACCTGGTCTGTGCCAGAATTCTGGATCATAATACCCAAATTCCTCAAGTTTTAATGGAATGCAATGCATTCAGTTCTGGAGAGAAAGGAACAGAAAAATGTGCAGCATGACAACAGCAAACAAAAGCAATTGGTTCATTTGTATAACACATAATAAAAACACACAATAATGAAATGAGCTTCATAAATCTCGTATTAAAGTCAACTTAAAAACTTAAGGTCAAGATGAGAAATCCTAATATTATATGAGAATATTGTTTTAATGATTTCTTGTCTTCACTGGTAGTCATTTAAGACGTTTACATGTACAGAAAGAAAATTACCTTCCAGACCTACACCCATGCACAGTATTGCAGTAGAATTCAGATAGAGTGTAATTGTCAATAACTTACATAAAATGGGAATAAACAAACACAAATTTAAACAAAATCCAATAAGACAAAGGAAAAATACACACTGAGCATATCTAAATTGCTTTTAATCCATTATGCGATCATTTAATGAAAAAGGAAATAGGAATACATATGAACCTTATCAGTTTTTAACAAGTGCAATTTGTAAAAGTACATTTGTATTATGCACTTGAACAAGGAAGACAAGACTGTTTCATAGTGCTGTATCCTATGGGTGTCATATTTATGATCTATTTTCCATCCCAGAATTTTTTTTTCTTCAAATGTTTTGCATTATGTTGTTTTTCTGTAGGTTTTAAGAGTGTTAAATTAATCTTGAAAATATAGGGCAGTACAATGGCTGCTTTTTGATGAGCTTCCCTGAAAACCTATTGGATCAGCTCAGAATATCAATATACTCTAAATATCAGCACTGTTTACTTAATTCATATCTCTAAGAGAAGTTAGGGAGGAAAAGGTTTCACATGAAAACTTGTATAGGTAATGCATATACAACTGCTTAGCTCTGTTCCGAAGAGTCCTGCATATGTAAATTTTTCTATGTGGAGTCCAGTCCCCCTAGGACATACTGACCTAACCACTCAGATCATGACTCCTGACACTTACATATAAAGTCAATGAATAAGTTGTACATAGATCTGTCTCTGGTTATGTTGTGTAGACGTGAATGTCAAATAAGCATCATCTGCTTTATCCCTTTTCTCACAGTCAAGATGGTGCATTTCCCTGTATTTTCTCCACTCCATGCAGTGTGGGACGCACATGGGCATTGGCAAACATGCTTACAAACAGTTCAGCATGACAATTAAATCTATGGTCAACATTTTTTAAGAGTTTTGAATTTTAATGAACTATTAACATTCAATCTCTCCTCTCCCTTTTTTTACAAGATTACCAGGACAAATTCTGAGATGTTTACTCAAGGGAGAAGTGGACAAGAAAGTGAATTGTTAAGAAAAATATTGCTCATAATTGGGAAACTCTGCTGAACTGTTTTGAATGTGCAGAATAAGTGAAGCCCTTTGGGAAAAGGGACAATGGATCTGTATAATCTCATGTGTGCTGTGTAACAAGTGATAAAATTCTGAGAAAGTGCAGCTTGTACTTGGGAAATACAGAACAGAAGAAGAACCATGCTAAAGAATCTGGGAATTTAATATTTTGAATATTTCTTAATTTTCCTGTCTGTTCTACTTTTTGTTTGAATTAGGAAGTTTTTGTTGTTTTCCAACAGTAAAAAGTACAGACTCAAATTAGCTCAAATTTTATACTTCTATGTCCATGGATGATATTTTTATAGTTTGTCTTCAGGGTTTACACATTTTGTAGTTAATTTAAAATTTCACTAGACACTTATAGTCACTTCAGAGATGTTTAATGTTAGTCAAATCGCATCAGGACATGACAATGAAATCATATACAAAGGAAGATGAGGCTTTAGGAACACTATAGTCTCCCTGGCTAGAACTTGGAAGATGGGCTAGGTTAGTGCTCAGCTGTCCTTATAGGAGCTGATGGTGATATTCAAAGACCTCTCACATTGAACACAGTTCCTATTGTTTAGCCTGTTTATTTGTTTCTTATTTCAAACAACTGCAGAAAATTTACCACTTGCAAAATATTTATCTCACTCAGAACAACTGCCTCTAGGCTTTACTACAATACAATGAATACAGCAACAAAAAATTTAACAAGAGACAAAGAACTTTTGCAGACTAACCTGTGAGATTTTTTATAAACCTTGACGCAAATGGTCTTTTGATCACCATCACATAAAGCTGAAGACAAATAAGGAATATTGGTCATGTAGGTAATTCTTCTGAAGATCAATTTATGCATACGCAGTGACATCATTTAATCACAAAAAATTAGATAGGAATGAGTCAATAAAATTTATTGTTGCATAGACATAGCTGTTCCACAAAGTTAAGGAAGGAAACACATACTTTTCCTGTGAGGCTTTCAATTCTAGTCAAATAAGCAGTAAATAAAAATGCCCTCTATTTTCTGCCCCCTAAGGCTGTTGCTAGAAATGACAGGCTTGCAACTCCCTCTCTTTTGTCTGCCTCCCCCACCACTACATTAGTGTGGATGAGTGGGTAGACTGCAAACTGTGAAACTTCAGACTGATCTTTCTTTTCTAGCAAATGCAAATTTCATTAATTGCTGTATTTCAGATCCTTATTCTTGCTACATTGCTGGTCTAGTTCCAGCAAAGACAGACTTATGTTTAATACATACAAGATCAAAACAAAGTAATTAATTACAAAATATTTCAAACTATTTTAACACTTCAGTTCCTATTTGATTTAACTTTCAATGTGTGTTCAGAGGTATTATGCACCAGACCGGAAACAAAGACATTTGATCAAGGCAACTAAAAAAAACCAAAACAACGGTGCAATTAGAAGCACTCTGTTTTGCTACAAACACCATAAAATTAGAAGATATTTAGACTAGAATATTTATATTTTGTATTTCAGTGCTTTTACAGAAGTAATACTGAGAACACATAAAGAAAGAGAATTTCCTGGAAAATTTTGTTAAAAAGAAAAAGATGGATATTTTGGTTATGAAATTGAAAAACTTTCCCCTTGGAATATCTGGAATTACTCCGAGTTTGCAGTTTTATTTTCTAACTGAATAAAATGCAAATATGAAATTTTGTTTCAGTTTACTCATCATATGTTCCTTTCTCTTTATTACTTTTCTCAGAAATGTAGAATCACAGAATAGCTGTAGTTCAAAGTGACCTCTTTAGCTCACGTAATACAGTGCCTTTCTCAAGCACAACCAGCTAACGTGGGTTGCCAAGAGTCAGGTTTTGAAGGTCTCATGGGTGCAGACTTCAAAACACTTCTGGACAATCTATTCCAATCGTTGGTTACCCTCACATAAAAAAAAAAAAAAAATATATATTTTGTTTTAACATGGTGGCCTGTGTATCAGTTTGAGCTCATTATCTCTTGGTTTATCATTAGATTCAAGAATACATACTTTTTAGTCCCTGCAGGAAGGTCATTATGTATATTTACAAGATTCCCCCTGAACCATCTCTTTTCTCAGTTAAAGTCACAGATGTCTCAGCCTTTTCTTTTATGAGAGATGCTCCCTTCGTGGCACTTTGCTGGACTAACTCCTATACATCCATTTGATGTACACTTGCATCATATCATAGAAACAGAGAATGTCTTCGGTTGGAAGAGACCTTAAAGATCATCCAGTTCCCACCCTGGGCAGGGCCATGATGCACTAGACAAGGTTGCTCAGAGCTCCATCCAGAGATGGACCATCCACAGCTTCTCTGGGCAACCTGTTCCAGTGCCTCACCACCCTTACAGTACAGAATTCCTTTGTGATACCTAATCTAAACAGAGTCTCAATTTAAACACTGGCAAAAAATGTTAGCCATATTGCAATGTTGCTTCATTCTGTGGCTTTTAGTGCTTTTTGTTGTTTTAGTTAGGTTTTCATGCTACTAAACTATTATTTTGCAATACAGTTTTAGAAAGAATATCCAGAAAGTGGGATACATCTTTCAACACTAACATACAAAAGACTAAAGTCTTCATTTTACCTTTTTGAGGAAGACTGCTGAAACAATTGCTTGAATAAGAGCTTTACTGACAGAAGAGGAACAAAAGTATTAGTGAAATGACGTTGGTTTTGAAGTTTTTAATAATGAAGATAACAATTTCGTAAATTCTTAAAAGTCAGAGTGTTTACTTGCCTTTGGGGCATTGGAAGAAGATTTATTTTTCTAGGAAAGAAAGTTATGTCACTTAATTTTATTCTTTCTGCTAATAAAATTTAGCAGTAATACAGAACTATTCTGACTGCAGAAACCATAGCTTAATTTTTTCATTCATACACATATGGAAAGAACTAGTTTGTGAAAATATTAATTAGGATTCTACTTGACCCTAAGCTAGATACCTCCATATATCCTAGGAGATGGCAAAAATAGTCACAGCAGGGGAATTTAGCTCTCAAATGCTAGTAGCTGAAGGGCTCTGCTTCCTGTTATACAACAGAGGCATTAAGGGTTTATTAGATAAAAGCAGTAAGACCATGCTGTTAACAGTATGAGCAAGCAGCTGACAAGTGAACGAGTTACAGGCCCTTCTGCATTTAGTTTTTATATTTTTATCTTCTTTTTTTTTTTTCTTTTGAATCTCTCCTTTCTCTTGCTGTTTCTGAATAAACAATCTAGTCAGAACATCTCAAGATGTTAAAATATTTCTTTCTCCTGTCAAAGATATGTTTTTCTTTTCAGAAAAAGTAAACTGAATTTCTCTTTTTTTTCGAAGAGCTTGGGGGCTCTGCTTTTTAATTAGAAGACTTCTTCCATTTTTGGTTTAGACATTTGAACTCAATGTAATCTCCATAACTGAAGACTATTTCTCGATGTACGAATACCTGCTAATTGTGTGTATGGCATTTCTATGCAGAAAGAGATTTATCAAAGGAATCACAGCATGATCAGGGGACAGACAAGAAAGTAGGCTGTTTTGATGATTTTAGTTTGTAAAAAACAGATATCATCTGACTAGTTAGCACTTTAGGATTCCAGTTTATACCACAAGAATAACATAAGGATCTAAGAGGAAGATGCTAGAGGTAGAAATGTCTGTTAAAAGAAAATTTACTGACGATAAATATTTGAAATACATTCATATTTAATTAATAAAATTATGAGTCACATGAAATACAGATCAATAATTATAATTAACTTACGTAACAGCAGCACAGCACAAATTTGTTTTTAATATAAGATACTTAAATCTTCTAAAATGTGGGTAGTCTTAGCACATTGAACTTTGCATAACATTGATATTAGCCATAGCTTTTCTTTTAATGAATCATCAGAGATTAATGAATTAAAGATACTAATTGGGTAATTGAGCAAATGAAATTGGGTTATTGTTGCATATAAGCTAATATTAAGTTTATCAATGTTGCTGAGAAAGATACTCGATGGCAAGAAAAATATTAACGTGCACGAACATAGTTAAATAGCAGTTATCAAATAAGTGTGCAAATACTGTGAAAGAAGTTTCAGTATCATATTTGGTTTTTTCAGTCTGGTTTCTCTTGTGACTAGATCTTCTGTTAATTAAAATCCCATTTATTTTTCTCTATTGTGCATTTTCTGTATAGCTAAAACTAATCAGGCTAAGGTCGGTTTCTCAATAGCTTCTAAAAATGAGGTTGAATGAACACTATATTTCATAATCGTAATCTGCAAAAATTCTTCATTAACAAAGATCTTCCTGAGGTAATTTGTTATGGGCTGTTCTCTTTGGTAATTATCATAACATCTAAATACCTTTAGACCTCTTTAAGTGACTACTCCCTAGCACTTATGCAGATATGTAACACTTGACTTTCCTTCGATTTAGTGAATCTTACTTAGACTAATAGAATTATTGCAATTTCTTTTTAATATCAACTTGTAAGATTTTATTTGCTCTTCATAAATATTTGTAATAGTTAGTTTTTTCTTCAGTTTTCTTCTGACAGCATCATCTCGACTGCTTTTTCATCACGACAGAGAACATTTCCATGATTACTGCTTCACGCTAATTTATTTCTTTTACTGGGTTATATCAAGGGACACAATGTTATTGCCTTCATTGTTCTCTTCCCTTCTGCTTTGCATTTGATGTCTTCTCATCTTGTTTCTATTTGTTTAGATATTAAAGGTGTGCAGATGCATTCATTAACTACTCTCAAAGCCTTTTTTTATCAGTTAATTTGTTTATTTTTCCCTATATCCTGATCTCCATTGTATGTTCACTGACCCAAATAACTGTGTACTGCTATTCATTACCCAGGTTACAAACTGAGAAACACTAGAAGATCCAAAAGTAAATGAAAATAAAATCACATCGAAAACTGTAGGGAGTTTCTTCTTTTTCTTTTGTAATGTGAGATCAGGACAGGAACACTGAAGGTGCTGCAGAATAATTCAAAATATAAACGTCAAGGTATAGCAGCAGGTACCATGGCTAAGCAGCTAAGAAATTTTTTTGTCAGTTTCATGAGAAATAAATACTTCAAAATTTAACTCATTATTTTATTTAAATATTTGTATTCATAGTTTTTGCTACAGAAAATATTTTTTACTTAGGAAAACGTTTTAAAGACAAAGGCAGTAAATGACAACCAAAGAGATATATTGGTAAGAATTTTATGAGAATGAAGATGGCACAAGGAAGCAGAACATGGATGTTAATCCAGAACCAAGAAATCAGGAGAGGAAGACAAGAGACTGGCATGGTTGAGTAGGGAATTGCTGGCTACACTAAAGGGAAAGAAAAGAATGTGCAGGCAGTGGAAACAAGGACACATAACTTCTGAAGAGTATGGAGATAAGTACAGTTGTGTAGAGATGGGGTAAGGAAGGCCAAGGTGAAGCTGAAACTGAACTTGGCAAGGGATACAAAGAATAACAAGAGGGCTTCCACAAGAATGTTAACCAGAAGAGGAAGATCAAAGGAGGTGTATCCCCTGATAAAAATTTTTTGTAAACTGGTAGCAACAGGAGGAGAAGGCTGAGGTGCCCAGCAACTTTTTTGCCTCAGTCTTCAGTGGCAACCTCTCTTCCCACACCTCAAGTGGATGGACTGCAGCATGGGAATTGCAGGAGCAAAGTTAGTCTCATAGGAGGAAGAGAGGTAAGAGAAGATCAGGCTTGTGAGCACCTGAGGAACCTGAATGTACATAAGTCTATGATGAAATGAGATGCATCCCAGAGTCCAGTGGGAATTGGCTGATGTAGTTGTCAAGCCATTCTTCACAATAATTGAGAAGTAATGGAAGAAATGTGAGGTCTCAAGTGATCAGAAAAGGGAAAATATTGTACCCATCTTTAAAAAGGATAGAAAGGAGGACCCTGGGAACTACCCGCCTGTCAGCCTCACCTCTGTGCCAGAAGATCATAGAACTCACTAAAGAGATATTTTATATTGATATGAAATCATATCCACCAAAAAAAGGTTAAGAGAAAGGAGGAGGGGAGCAGGCATTTATTATTAAAGCATTTGGCTTGAGACAGTTTCCAGGAAATGGCTGGGTGCTGTCTTGTGATGGGAAATAAAGAATAGATTTTGGTGTGTTTTACTTTTTTTTCCATCTGTGGCCTTAGTGTTTATGTATTTAACTGCCTTTATCTCAATCCATTTTTTTTTTCTCCCCCAAGCCTGCTGAAGAATGAAAGAGCTGCATGGTGGGCACCTATTAGTCAGCCAAGCTCAGTCCAACATATTTAGTCAGTTTTATTCAATGCAGAGAGTGCCTTTGACCTCTTCCTGAGACATCTGTCAGTCTCCTCAGCCCCCTGTGCTGCATGGGAGTTCTGGGGCATGGACAAAGACTTGTCTTTGATTTGGTCCCTGCAAATCAACTCTTAGCCATGTTCTTAGTGTTAATGCTACCCATACCTTCCCCATCCATTAAAATATCAGCTAAAATTTTCCACCACAATTTAAACTTTAGGAAGACATCAGACCTGAAAATTGTACCTGGTGTAAATAAACACTTTGCAATGTTATACAGCTGAGAACAAGGTGCTATAATAAGTGGGTTAAAAAATTGAAATTGTGATCTTTCTCACTAATATATACATAGATATCTATATTTTTATATTTTTCTTCAATAATTTCAAGAACCTTGTAATATACAAATGGCAATTTCCCAGCTTTTTACCAGATAAATGAAAGAATCTGGTGACAGATTTCTTTCAATTAGTCAATTTGAAAATAAGCAAGTGTTTTTCAGAAGCTGCTCATTTTACAGTGGAGAACCTGCTTCTTGTCCCTAGTTCTGTCTTATCATGCTGGTAGAAAAGAAAACAAAAATTAAAAAATCAATGCCAAAAAATTATAAAATATTAGTAGAAGTCAGGCATTCAATGTCATCAGAACCATAGTGTATTGATACTCTCAAGCTGTTAACAATTCTAGCCTCAAAGAATTGCATGTATTTTTGTGTGGTATTTCTCTTAGCTAGGTTTCATAATCTTTAAACTTTGGGGTGGAAGAAAATCACCTATGTGTGTCGACATGCAAGTTGAAGTGACTTCATAGGCACAGCCACAAAAGTGGTTCAATTTCTTTCTTCTTGTAGTGGGGTAAAGAAATTATAAGAGGAGATGAATACTCCTTTCTCAGGGAGTGAGATCAATTTCACTTCCTGGCAGTTTCTAAATTGTGTTTGCCAATTGTGACTGAAATTATGGAGACAGATGATCACTGCTCTCAACCTTTCATTATTCCAAGGCCACTGAGTGAAGTTGTGCACTGCTTTTAGGCTTTCATGCTTTGTTTCAATTTACAGGATCGCAAGTTTCATTTCTCAGACTGGACTGGAGAAAAGTGTTTCTGGAATCTTTTATATACACAGGGTTAGCACACTAGAGATCTTAGTTTTCTCCAGTGTCTCCCATTTCCTTCTATTTCTTTTGAAAGTACAGTAATAAATGTTCTATAGAAGACATGATCAGAAGGAAGATTCATCCTTTTCATAGACTGAAACTTGATATTTCATTGTCTTTACTAAATGATTCATTCAAAGTATGTGTGCTATTAGCTGTAACAGACTGCACCTAAGTTGCATTACTTCTATATGTGATTCTTTTTTAGTGAGATCAGTTTAAAT
The DNA here is from genome assembly GCF_052056855.1 of Sturnus vulgaris. NCBI lineage: Eukaryota > Metazoa > Chordata > Aves > Passeriformes > Sturnidae > Sturnus > Sturnus vulgaris. Next base: position 75,195,395 of record NC_142244.1, read on the forward strand.
TTTAAAAAGTTCTCAGAAAATGGAATTTTATCTAATTAAATGTTGAATTTTAAATTTAGATTTTTATTCTATTAATGAGCTTATTAAGATAAACATATATGATTCAAAAAGTTTGTCCTATAAAATAGGACTATAAAATAGTCCTGGACAGGCAGCTGGAAAAAACCTCAAATTATTAAGACCCACTTAAAATTTTAAAACCTATTTGTTCACGTGTTTCCCCTCGGAAGAGAAATGTAGAAAATCTGTAACAACATTAAAAAATACATCCACAACCAAATAAACTCAACACTGTCAACACAAGACAGTTGCTACCACTCCTAGGGAAAAAAAAGAAAGAAACTTTTCAAAATTTTTGCTTTGTTTTGTTTAATTTTTTTAACAACAGAAATATACAGTAAGGTCATTATTTTTAGGCAGCTAGAAATTTTCACTAGTTTTGGTCTTTGTAAGCAGTATACACTTCAATTTTAATTTGCACCAGAAAGGTTTCAAGGGCCTTCCAAGTGTGGAAAGATTAAGTCACTCTTCTGCTTTCCAAACGAGACTTAGCCTTGTTTAATCATCAAATAGGGAGGACTAAAAGAGCTGCCCAAGCTACATGGGAAGTCTGTGATGATTAATTCTGATCATCTCATTCAAATTTTTAGCCTGGAAGACAGCAGAGTGGGTCTATTATAGGTGTTACTGTAAAACACTACAAATTAATTCACAGGAAATTAGCTCAATGTATGCACAGAAGTATTCAAGTACTGATTTTTTTCTAAATAATCTATTTAAACACCAATAAATTTTATTTGTAAATATAGTAATTTTAACTTAGTTGTTTTACTGCCACTGCATACCTCAGATCTTAAAAGAAAGATGCTATTATGTTAATGGACAAAATATGCAATTATCCAGGAAAAAAATACCATAAGAATGCATGCAGATATTATACAAGGTTAGTTTGTTTGTAAACTATTGCTAGTATTCTTTACATTCAGATAACCAGTTTCAAAAATGAAAATGATGAGAAAAAAAAATCCACAGAATTAAACTCGAGTTCATTGACTTAAATCCTAGCTCATCAAAACGAGAAGACAACATTAGCCATATACAGCTCTAGAAGGAAGCCCATCAGAGAAAGGGACTAATGGCCAAATCTACTCTATCTATTACAGAGATTTGAAAAGCTGGGCTTGCTGCTAGCAGCAGGAACATTAGTGCTTGGGATATTAAGTAGTGATGGAAAAGAAAGGCATGGAGAAAGACAGTAAGAACTGCCAATTTTCTCGTATTTACCCCACATATTTTTTTTTCATGGTTTGAATTTCATATTCTTCATCTATTACAAGATTGATTCTAGTCATTCTTCCGCGGGACACCTACTGATATGTGTAGGGTTATAGATAGACTTTTTTTTTTTTTCTTGATTAGATATTTTTGTGTGGTTTTTGTTTTGTTTACTGGAGGTTTTTTCTTGGCTTTTCTTTTCTTACCCTTTTTTTTCTTTGTCACTGCTGAGAAGCCTTGTTCTTGCTCTCTTGCAGAGAATTTTTCTGTAGCAGAGAGGAGACAATCTGTCTTGTGGCTAGCAGTCCCAAAAGAACATGGTGGTTGTAGAAAATAATGAGCATGAAGGAAGAAGAATATAAACAATCCTACTCCCTGCAAATGTGTCCTGAGTCATCCCTTCCTGGGACAGACAGTGAACAAAGCAGAACACCAAGGAGACATAAGGAAGTCTTGGAGATTTGTGGTTTTCACGTGTTCCTAAGGAGATATTTTTCTCAGATATAAATGAGTGGTAACTTTTGCTCATCAGAACACAAAAAAATTACAGAAAATTAATGCAACAAGAGGCTGTGGTGAGGTATATTGGGGTCATGAAAAGAAAAGTTTAGTGAATATAATTTGCTTGTCATTGCTGTGAAGAAAAGAGAAAATTATTTTCTAGATGTCACCAAGTTTAATCTGTTTGCAGCTGTGTTCAGTATTTTGAATCAAGATGACTGTACTAATAATACAAATGTTGATCATCTCTTATTTTTAAAAATATATTTTCATATACCTTATGTAATAAATGTGTCTCTCTCACAAAGATGTTTAAAATAATAATGTATTCATTTGGTATTTCCTAGGTTGTGTGTTATTCATATGTTCTGCAATTTTTACTTCCAATCACAACATTCTACTAAAATAAAAATGGAAATAAAAATGCATAAATTCCCATTTACACCAGTAATCTATTTAACTGATTTAGCCATACTGAGATGGAAATTTTATTGTTGTTATATTTATATCAAAGTTATTTTCATGCTGCCAGGGCAATGTAACAAGCCCACAGTTTATAAAGGAATTGGTCCAGTAGATACACATCACCTAAATAATTGCTGGTCTCTCCTATTAGAGAGATCAAATTACATTTGTCCTGAGGTTAACTGGGATGATGATAAACACAATGGAAAAAAATATGCCCCCTTTACATTGTTTTTAATAAACTTTATGTTATTATCTGATTAATTTTTAATCCTCAAATGGATACTAAATTTAAGTGAACTTTATTTAAAATTTATTCATTCATTTTCATTATGAACATTGTGTATGTGAAAATATAAAGTCTCTCCTGAGGAGCTTTATTGTCAGATATAATTAACTCTGAAATGTGTATTTGAAAAAATCTTAATTTAAAACATAAAGTACTTGTTAAGGTGTACTTGCACACAAAAAGGAAACTTTATGGAAACTTTAGGAAAAATAGCTTTTTTTTCCTCACATAATCATCCAATCCAATCCAATCCAATCCAATCCAATCCAATCCAATCCAATCCAATCAGTTTTGCTCCTGTTATAGCACAAAAGAGATACTTTATTCAAGCATTCTCTTGCTTCTCATACCTCATTCTTGCTTTACCTCAAGAAGATTCTTCTACCTTTCTCCCTTCTTATAATCTTGTGCAAATTGTATTAGGATGAAGTTATAGTCAGTTTAAAGAATAGTTTCACCTGAGTTGTTTTCAGTCGGTGTTTTTAAAATGTATTTTATTGAATACGCGAAATATTCAGAGATGAATCCCAATGGAAACTTGTCATCAGTAGCTCTGGTTTGAGTTAGAGCTGAACACGTATTCGTGGGATCATCAGCTGCCACTTCTTCAGCACTGCTTCTGCTGGTTGCAGCTTAGTTTTCAATAGTTCCCTTAGAAATTCATGCTGTGGTCAGCTAAAAGAACCAAATCAATCAATAAAACAAACAAAGTATCATAGCTTTCATCACCTGGCTTTTTGATTTTAAAAATATTGTCCCTAGAAGACATCCACCTTTGTGAAATTGTTTTCCCATTTTCACAAATGAGGTTTGCATTTTTTTTTTTTCATATGACTGTGGGTGTGGAATTTTATGTGATGAAAATTTTTGAATCATTAAAATGAAAACAATATTGGTTCAGAAGAAGTTTCATGGACCCTGGCAATTTTCAAAATTAAGAGAAACGAATATGTAGGCTGTGAGGAATTTTAGTGGAAGAACTCTAACCTTCTACCTTCAGGGTTAGGCAGTATTTGAACTCAATTTTCCGTTGTTATAGTGTGGATTAAGTTCTTACTGGGAGATATATAATTGTACATAGCTACTTAACCCCTAAATAGTTATAAAAGGCGCAAAGTCATTGATACACTGTGGATTTACCTTTAAGATCTCAGAACAAGGATAAATAATAATGGGATATAATATTTTTTTCCAGATTTTTTTTTTCTTTAAGTGGTACTTTTATTAACAAACTTTGCAGTAATTTCCCTTCTGTTTCTTCCATCATTTTTTTTAATTGTCAAAACAAAAAAATTCAATGTTTATGACAGATATGTTATATTTAGTCTTTATATTTGCTTGCTTTTTAAAAACTAATAACAAAGTCAATATTTCAGTCTTCAAGTTTGATAACCTTGTATACATAAAGAACTCTACTGGAAAACTCTGAGAGGATTTTGTTTTGCTAAAATTATATATGAACAACAAACAGAGTTATGTTCAGTGGCATTTATAGACAATGCAATTTTTTTTTTTTTAAATCCAAACCATTTTAGCTACAATTCATTTTAGGGATTCAGCATCCTGAACATGACCATTTTAGGCACTGTGAGATACCCCATACAGTCTCCAGATGAACTCCAGGTTGTGTTTCTTAGAGGTCCCTTCTCATATCCACAAGTCCTTCCTGTATATTCACACTCTAAATAAGACAATGCAGTTAGTTCTAACTCTGAACTAGATTATGAGTATTTTGTGGTTATTCTAGTTCATAACTTGATAGGTTATTGGGGCACCTCACCGGGCTGGTGAACATACTCATGCTCAGCCTGAAGATCACTATATCCTTGATAACTGTTATCTGCAATAACCAATGAACAATTACTTTGTACTTGCAACTTGAACATATTCTACTTGCCTAAATCTCTTTATGCTTGGCTAAAGATGTTCCAACTAAACTGAGAGTGGTCTGTAACAAAAGACATGATGCCATTTCAGAAACCATAGGATATTAATTTGGCTTTAATCTGCCTCTGCAAATGAATGCAGCTATCCCATGAGTCCTGCAGTGCCTGCCAGTGCTCTGTGGGTGTCCCAAATGGCATAATAAAATATCAGTAAAAATCACTAAAATATCTACATTTTAAGAATAAAATCCCATCCTCAATTCTGCACTGGGCTACTAATTCTCACATACTCTTGTCTTCAAATTAAAACGTTATCTCTAGGGTATCACTCACTTTCTCTTAAAGGGTGTCATATAAAAGAGAGAAGAATCACCCTTTATATATTTTTTGCTTTAATTAATTTTCAATGTATGCATGTCTATGGAGTCACCTGAAGAGGTCTAGCTCAGGCTTAGAGACTAGGAATTGATTGTACAATAATGTTTTTGCAAATGATTATACAGTAATAGTTCTGAAAAACCATTATGATTTCACATCCGTAATTGTGTTTTAATTATAAATATAAACATTATAGTAAAAGTAATAAACATGAAAAAGAAGGAACATGTTGTATGTCTTTTCTCCCTTAAAATAAGAGAAAATTATTTTAATAATTTAACACATGCACCTATAATATATACCAATTGCTAGTAAACATGAGAAAAGTCTTTAGAATCTTTTCTGGTAGGAATATTAAGTTTTCTCATGTACAAAATTCCCAAATTATTTCTAATCTGTCCCTGCCATGCCACGGGTATTGAATGATCTTTACAGTTGCTTCCATCCTATACCCTTTTTAATCTATTATTCCTTTTAGCAAGCAAATTTCTCCAGCTCTGAATTTGCTACAGTACTACCTCTTTAGGAGTTTGAGATCTCATTAGAAATCATTAGACTCTTGAGAGATGTTAACATCTCACAAACATTATAAACAATGCCTTTTCAACCTTGATGGAAGTTTTTGTGCTCCCTGATTAATATTTGTGCACTGAGATTAGGAATATAAAAGGCAGAAAAACATTTGAATACATGGCCTTTATAAACAAGTTCTTTCAAAATACTTTGTGACAATTCTTTCCTTTTTTCTTTTCAGTTAAAATAAATAAATCTCCAAACAATCCTCACTGATAGATAAGACAGAATGAAATGAAGGTGAACTTTTAGTAAATAATATAATATAAATATATAATAATATAACACATCATTGAAATATGCTAGCTTAGAACTTGACTTCCAAAAACTGGTGTAAGTTTTAAAATTTTAGCAAGGAATCCTGAATATTTTTCTGGCATTCATAATGTTGGTCTTGGCCCATTGAAGGGGATCAGCTTGGATCAAACTTTTAACTTCTTTACCAGAAAGAAAACACGACCATCCTTTCAAGATGACAAAAGCACTGGACATTAAATAAAGAAGACAAATTCTGCAATGGTCCTACTATGTTATAGCTGTAAGGAAATTTCAACACCTTGCTGGATGGTAGATGGCATCTGGAGACAAGATCTTCAGCTTAAAAAAAGTCACATTTATATACTCACTTTGCCAGAGGAGAATACTTATTGTAATTTATTGGTTTGGGTTTTTTTTTCCCCAATGAATTACAAAAAAAATGCTGATGGTTTCATTGAGTGTTGAGAAACGTGTTGTGTTTGTTTTTCTGTGCCCTCAGGTAGTGTGAAAGGACATGCCAAACCAGCTGCACAGCCTGAAGCTGGCCTCGGGCATCAGCTGTCAGAACGGTGACCTCTGTATGGCAGGCAATCCCACCAGCAAAAGGGTTAGTGCAGGAAGAGAGGGAAGGGCAGGTAATGTTAGAGATTATTTTAGAAGACCTCTTTAAGCTTCTAAACAGACCATATTGTGGAAAAGACGTGAGCTAGCTAAGACCTGGGTGAATGAAAAAGATTTTTATACTGACTGCCAAGGGTGACGTGCTGGTAATCAATACCAAGGAAGAAAGACAGCTCAGAAATGGAAAGGTGTGTTGCAGTTGTCAAATAGACAAATGTAGGTTTCATCACTATACAGCAGAGGGTTAATGGACTTGAAACAAAGAGGGAGAGGAATTCTAAATCATAGTTAAAATTTCCAACTACTTTAGGCTTATCCCTAGACAGAATATTTTGGACATAATAACATTTCAAGGTAAAAATATATGTGAGCATATAAAAATATTTCTTGAATTCTCTAAAAGTATGGGCTTCTGCTACAACACCATAAAACATTGGGAAGAAATTATCCATGTTTTTTCAATTACCTTTGAATACAGTTATTTTTGTTAGAAATCATCCCACATCTCATACCCGGTGCTTCTTCCAATTAATCAAATATAATTCTTATCTGGTTCATCCACACACCCTTTCCCTGTGGACAGCATAGGAGTTACATTTCCTAGGTAAGTGAAAAGAGTGGAGGATTTATATTGAACTTATGTCAGCTATCATATTTATACATTGAGTATCATAGGAGATGATTGACAGGAATGATTCTATAGTCTCCTTTGTTATGTCACCCAGAAAAAGAGAAAAGCAATTGTGTAGTAAATCTGCACTTCCCTGTGTGCAAAATACCATGAGATGGATGGTAGATGGTGACAACAGCTTTCAACAAGTCTCACAAAACTAATATAGACATTTGGAAGCAGAATGTTTCCTGGAATACATTGCTGTTTTTCCACTGCAGTCTGTTAACCTCTGACATTCAGACAAGTTGAGGTTTTGCTCTTTCAGTTTAATGTATGTTTACAATATCTTTAAAAATTAACTGCCCTTAACTATATCAAACATTTTTCTGAAATTTAAATTACAATTCAAAAGTTAATGTCTTATAGTCAGCAATTTGACATGCTTATTCTTATTGACATTAAATATCAAAACCATTTTATAATACCTATTTTTTCAATTTCTCACCCTTTTCCCTCTCTTTTTGTTTTATGGTTTTGTGGGGATTTATTTCTGCAGAATTTCAGTACTGTGAAATGCCTTATACGATAAACTTGAAAAAGAAAATCCATGTAGAATCCCTCTTCTTAGAAAAACAAAATAAAATTTTAGATTTATAAATTAAATATCACATTCTCACTACCTGTTTTAAAATAACACAAATTCTCTCATTCTGTGTTCCTTTGCAGCTACAAAATGAATAAGTGATATTTGAACATTCACTTTTTTATTAATTTTAGCATAGAAAATTAGCATATCCATGTAATTTAAATGCAAAAGTCATTAAATGTCTGAAAATCCCAGTTTATTCTCCATTATTCTATTTTTTCTGAATAATAGTGGAAAGCTAAAGAACAAATCTCAGTACTTATTCATTGCTCTTCCACTATGGTCTTTATGGATATTTGCCCAAATTTTTTCATGTTTCAAGAAAACACTATGCCATGCTACATTTATGATTCATAATCTTGGCTTTCATGGACTAATTTAGGAGTTCAAATTAGCCTAAACTAGCTAATTTAGGACCTAATTTCATTGGGTCATTAAACATTTTACATCATTAATGAAAAGATAGACACCTTTAGACAGTGATTCAGATGTATTAAGCATTACTTCAGCTCTAAATTACCCTTCATTTATCAATGATTGCATTCATAGTTTAGCTCCCATTTTCTACTTCCTACTCCCTAGTTCAGGCATTTCAGGCAATGCAAATTCAGAAAAATTAGTGCTATAGTTTAAAGCCATTGTACGTCAATGCATCTGGGTTTATTTTCTGTGGAAATCAAAATATCAGAGGGAAGTGGAATGCTTAGGTCTCATTCATTATTGAAACTATGAGGTGCTCCATTCCTGAAACTAAGAGGTTTCCAACCCATATTTAAGTATGTTTATTTGTAGGTTAATTGCGTGGGCTTTGAATACTTGTAATTTTAGTCATTAATATTCATAAAAGATGAAAATATGGTCATCAGAACAAGCAATAATTTTATATATATATATGTAATAAACAGCTACAAAAATTTTAAGCTGGAAATGCATATTGGCCTACTTCAGATAATGTTTTCTAGGATTGTGACATTTGACCCATACTGTTATGATATTTACAGAAACATTTAACTGTTAGTAATATTGTAGGGGAAGAATCAGACAATACACTAATATATACTGAGAGGCCTAAATCATTGCTTCCCTAAGGAAAGTACAATATACAAGGACATTTTTTTCAGGATCCCTCTGTCTTTTTCTATGAAAATGCTATAAAACTGAGAAAGACTCTTGGATTTTTTGGATTTTCAAGAAAGTACTGCAGAAGGAAGAAGAATCCTGGACTTCTAACAAAAACCAAAGAGTTTGTAAGCTTAGGACAATTAAACAGGATTCTCAATGCATGCTTATGACTTACTGAGTTAGTCCCAGTTAAAAAATTTAGTGTTTCATTGTATATAATGTCATTCTGTAATTAAATGTCATTTAATCTAGATTTTCTTGTAACTAAGTCAGATCCTTAAAATACTTGAATAGATTATACTTTACAATTATATTTAACTGAAAACTGAGAAAAAAATATTGCTGCTTTCAATACCAACTGAAAAAGTCCATCTGTCTTTTCCTATGTTATCACACTACAGAATACTGATAGCCAGAATACTGCAATGGCCAAATTATTTTGTTATATTTTGGCAATGGAAGAACAAAAGGTCCTTTTCTTAACAAATATGGTTTGAAATGAAATAATTTAGGTTTCTGGTTGCGAAATAAGTCCAGCAAAGGAAATGAGTGGGTTGGCAAATAGCTTTAGTCAATATTCTACACAATATAATTGTGTATGACCAACTTTAAGTCAACAAAGCTATTTGATTTATTTAATTTTAGACCTTATCTCTTTGCTTCATGCTGCTGTTATACCTCTGGATGCAGACAAATTCATTTAATCACATTTGACAATGGGGAAGATGCAGAAGACAGAAAATCTGTAATAAACTTCCAGAGAATATCTAATTTCATCTTGATTTTACGTACTCTTGGATTTTGTTCACTGGGTAATATTGCAAAGAAACCTTGAATACCAGCGCATAACAGCCCATTGCACTGTAAGAGTTTTATGTGTTTTTAAATAATCTACCTCTTTCATTTTCTCCTTATGAAGAAACAATGATTTTTACTCCTAAATGGCATCTCATTGACAGATTAAAAAAGAAATAAGATCCACATTTCTTCTGAATTAAATCACCAACTAAATTTGCAACCTGATATTTGAAAGAAAAAAATAGGGTTGATTAATTAATGGGTCTTGTGTAATACCTTGACATATTGAGTGACATATTAGGCCTTCTTAATCTCTAAGGTGATTTTGAATAGGTTTCTTTCTTTTTTTGTTTGTCTGTTTATTTAAGTGTCTTGTTTCTCCTTCACAAAAATAAAAAGGAAAAAAAATTAAGAATTATTCTTATGTTGTTTTTGCTTATTTTTTCTGTAAATTAATGGAACTATTAAATAAAAAAAAATTTGAATTATTTCTTCCCCTTTCAATTTGGTTACTATTAGAATATTTCTATATTAAATATACTGTTTTATATGGATATAAAATATATTCATATAAATATGTATTTATGATATAAATATTGATAGCATAAATATTTTATATTTCTATTCGGAATATATTCAGTGAATATAGGAAAGATAAATCAGTAGTGTCCAGAGCAAATCTGCTCCAAAATATATGAATTTCTATGAATTTGGTGATTTCTTATTTTCTCTGCTCTTGGAACTGACCAACCAATCACCTAAAAAAACCCACTTCTAAAAGTAGTTGATTTTTGTTACACAGCAGCTTCTTTTCTTTTTAGTTTGCAGATAAGTTTCCTCTCAGTCACATAAGTGAGATTTACCTGTTCATTGACAACTGTGAACCTTCATCTTATGTTTAATTATCTAATTTTCCTTTCATTTGTCTCTATTAAATTGAAAGCTTAGGATAAAGAGAAACTCATATCCATATTTGAAAGTTAAAATTATGTTTTGAACAATTTGTTAACTGTCTGATTTCATGAACATTATTGCTTTTGCCACTTAGACAAGCATATTTGGGAACAGTGTGAAACTCAGAATTAGTAGTGAAAAGTTTTGGCGTTGCGTAAATTTCAATTTATTTTAGAGGTGTAAGAAATTATTGTCTGACCGAAAATTCAATTTGATGCTTCAGGACTTTAATATGTAAGATACACTTACTATTTTGCAATTTTTGCACTAGTAGGAAAACTGAAAGGTGAAAATTAAATAAAAGGTAAGGTATTTTATTCATACTAAATAGAGAAACACTGGCACACCTTTTACAAGCTATAGTTCCATATCCATCTTTTCTGGTCAGTTTCACAAGCAAAAAAATAAATTCAAGGGATACAGACATATGGCTTAACCTTTCTTTCTCATATCCTACACCAAGAAAACTCATTGTCTTTGCCCTTTCTCAGTAAGATACAAGGTTATAAAACCAAAGTACTTTTATTAGCAGGAATTGTTTTCAAGAAAAATTACTCTTTTTCTTTAATTAAGTTAATCTAATGTGGGATTTGAAACTTGCCTAAGTTTTGAACAACCCAATTTTTTTTCCTCTGAACGCTCTACAAACTTCCTCTGCAATACTTCTTTAAGAGAATATTGATTGATTGAGAGAAAAAATGATAAAGAGAAAAAATACCTTTAATAAAGCAAATTAATTTATGATACTTACTTTTGAATTGGCTGTCACTGAAATAAAATATGAAGAAAAACCTATGAAGTTTGTGCAGTCTGACATTGATCTTCGTGAACATATTTATATGCTAATTGTAAGTATTGCTTTTTATATACTGAATCAGGTCACCAAAATATGTCTTGACATAAGAAATTGTCATATTTATAGAAATAATAAAAAAATGTGGATTTTAAAAAAAATCGTTTTTTTCCTTAACCTGTATAATATACTCATTTTTCCTAACTATTATGCGACTATGACATTCAGATCTATCTAATGAAAGGTGAAATTCATACTGGATCATGCTCATAAATTTAGTCTCTCAGAGTTGACAACACTGTAATGTGATGTTTCTTTGCAAGTATTATAAATGTTAAATCAAGAAATTATCTAAGTGCAAAGTTCTTCCTTAAAAGCAACTAAGATTAGTATTGTCCTTAATGTAAGGCAGAGAGGACAATATCTGGTTCAAATAAGACAGTATATCTGATAACAAAGGAGAAGATTCCCTTGTGAAACCAACAACATGTGTTTTTAAAAGTTCTGGAAATAAAATGTTTGAAACAGCATTGCTTCTAACAAGGTCTGAAAAGCAGGACAGATATTGGTGTGAGATTCAGGGAAGGTAACAGACAATCATAAAAGAGCAAAGGTGCAGAGAAGACAAGACAGAAGGTTAGCAAATAACTGGACTCGCTGAGTCTGTTACGGTAAGAACAGAAATATGCTTTTGATACAACACTGCCTCCTCTAAGAAAATAAGCGCAGAGATATTGCACAACTAGCATCTAGAAATGGTACCATTCAAGGCATTTATCTATGTTGCAAAGCTGTCAGTATCCCTGTATTTCAGGGATAAGTGGCACCAGGCTCATCTGGCTTTTTTCTCACTACCACGCACTGACCAAGGATGGAAAATGGAAGTGCTCTACTATATTTTTCCTGCCACAGTACAGAGTGCCCAACAAGCATGAAGCTATGGTTATGAAACACTAGGGGAAAGCAAATATTAATTTGTTGGGGTGGGATTTTCTTTTGGTTTTCTTTTTTATTTTTATTTTTTTTGTTTGTTTTTGTTGTTTATTTGTTTGTTCATTTGGTGGGGGTGCTTTTGTTTTTATTTCTTTTTTGTTCTTCTTCTTTGATGGATTTTTTTTTCTTCATGAGGGATTTAGTCTTGGTTTGTTTTGTTGTGTTTTTTATGCATTTTACATGGCTCTTCACTAGATGTTTCACTTACTCTAGTGCACTCTACAGAAGGCTTTTGAAACAATGGTGAAAAACAATTAAAAGCCATGATTTCTTGCATGACAAATAACCAAGTACTTATATGCATTATGATATATAAACTTTGCACAACTTTGATCCCATACCACTTGGTAATTCCTAATTTAGAATGTTCTCTAGCCTCAGCAAAAAAGCAATGTACAAAATATATTTCAAATCTTGAAATAGCATTATATCCACTGATTAGAACAGGATCTGAACTAAGAGAGCAAGATCTTGCTTTATTTTAATGCTTAAAATATGAGTCTTTAAAAAATATCTTTGATGTATCAGAGACCTCTAATAAATCAGTGTGATAAATCTGACGTATTTATAAGGCATGGACAAACATGATGTTTCATCACTCGGATTTTGAAAATACTAGCTTATACTTCAACAGTCTATTGCTTTAATTATTTACTCTCACTATAAGACTATGATATTTTAACCATTTAGATTTTTTCTGCTTTGGCTTCTAGCCATTGAATCTAGAAATATCTGGCTGTTAGGGTTTCAACCTTCTTATAGTTTTGGTTCCTTGGTGAGTATATATGATCACCAAATTCTGTAAATACTATTCTGAAAAGTACAGAAATTTAAATTCTTGCATCTTTAGAACATGCTTTTAAAGTGTTTTCGTGATACCAATAGTGGCTCTGTAAACACTGTTCCATCTCTTCAGGGTCTGAAATTGCAGACAACAGTTAAGGATATAATGACAGTTAAGGATGTATTAATAGCTTTTTCATTAAAGACCATCTAATTATGACATAAGTATTGAAATATATTAAATAAGCATACTGAACAAGGTTATTATATGTAGGACAATCTCTTTTGAGAAGGGGGAGCATGTCAAAGGCTTTTATTGCCTGAGGCAGGGATCTGTAGGAGCAGACAGAAACGTCTCCTGAGTTATCCTATTTAAAGCTGCCTTGAAGAGTGCTAACTCCACTTTTGCTTCCTCCCTGCTAAAAGAAAAATGTCACATGTAGGGGGAAAACAAAATTAAAAAATAGAATACACAGATACCACGGATACTGTAGAATCAGCTTGGAACTAGTCTTGTGGTCTGATTTACAGAACTGAACCTGGATTCTGGTGCTATCAATTAATACTGTTTGTCTCCTCCCTTGCCTAGATCCTGCTGAAATACATGCTGCTGTCCTTGTCTTTGCTTTTATAACTTTTCATTCTCCCAAAAGATTCTGGCCTTTGTTTTACCTCTGCCCTACTTTGATTCCTGATATTGAGACCATTTAGATGCTTCCATTAATTTCTTTCTCTACCACCACTTTCTCAATGCTAGTTCTTGGCCTTCACATATTTTTTGCACTGTTTTTCTACAGCCTTTCTCGCACCATCTTTCCTCTTTCACTATGAAATGGGAGTGTTTTACTCTCCATTTGTCTGCAAAATGGCAAGAAAGTACTGATAGTCATTACATTGTGTTACTCAATGGTGCAGTTATTTTAAATGAACATGAAGGACAATTTTCAGATCTTAAATTCAACATATTCTGATAATTTAAATATTGAGGTTTGAGATAATTGTCACTGAATACTTGAATTTCATTATATATCATATAATATATGGCCTCAGCACGTCAAATCATACTGGTAGGAATTTGATAAGAATGACAAAAAATTGTTTGAGAATCCAGATTTTTATGGTACATGAAAAAATAGTGATCTAAAATATACTATGAAGCCTTTCTTGTCTATCTATTTTTCTCATAGTATTTGAGAAGAATTAAACTATCTGCTCTTGACAGTGTGAAAGTCGTTGTAGTCCACTGTAGTCTGTTGTCTAAAGAATAAACTGGATATATTGTATCGCACTGGAAACTCAGTCATGGTATTATGGTATGTTTAAATAAATATCAACTCCACTTCTATATTTTTACTCAGTTTCTTCTACCTATTATACTGAATGTCAAAGAATGTCTAACATCCACCTCTGATTTTACTTCAATAGACTCCTTTTAAATAGACATATAAGCATAAGCAGATACACAAATAAAAGTCTCTTGTTCCACATCCCACAAATTGTTTTAAATAGAAATTTTGGATAAGATCCAATTAACCTCTGTGGAATTAAACAGACCTGTCCAAAGGAGAAAGAATGTGAACTGTTTTACAACCAATGTGCGAAGACACCCACTGATGTACAATCAGTTCTTCCCTTTCCCTTGTTTTACTATTTGTCATTTTACCATTATCTCCCTTTCTCCCTTTCAGTATTTCCTTGGCCTTCTGTAGTTCTTATTCCTAACAATATGAAATACCAAAAAGTTCTGGACACATTCAACATAAATTTTCAGTCCAGACAGTTTGATGATTCTTGGGTTCTTTATGACAGAAACTCAAGTCCCTTTTTGTTGTCTCCATCCATTCATGAAAGACAAAGTTCTTCTCTCACTTCATTAGAAATAATTTGCAGCAGGGAAGCAAAATTATTGGGAGAGATAAACACACATACACACACACAGATTGTTCAGAATCCAGTCCCATAAGTTATGACTCGTCACTGAAAACCCAAACTTCCTGCTCTCATCCTTCTACACCAAAATTAGGATATTCTAATCAAAGTAGCAGACCTATTGTCCTTGGATTTTTTTATTTATATTCTGATTTAGTAGTCTGAAGGATTTCATACTCCACATTTTAGTTTAAGATACTTGCTAATCAGCTAATCTTTCTAATATTGTCAAGGAAACTCCAAAAGCTGAAGATTTAGGTGAAGGACCAAATATCATAAACACAGCTTCAATAATCTCATCACATATTTCCAAACCCTTTATGTCACACTAAAATTGATCATCTGTGAAATGTAAATAATTTTTAAAATTTAGTTGTGTTAACTCATTATTCAATAACTCCCTTTTCTTTCAGTTGCCCTTCTCTCCCCTTCTTTTTAAATATTAATTGTGCACTTCCATGCCATTTCTAAAGCTGCTCACCTAAATCCAGTAGATTTCACATTTCCACACCAGATTCCACAAAACTACCAGAATCCATACGTGTGTGTGTTTTCCCCTGAAATTATACCTAAATTACTCTAATGGGTGAGAATAACTCAAAATTATTGATATTGGTGGCATACTGATTTAAATAACTAGTCTGACGCTGGTGCTAAGATGCAAGGTAGTTCAGTGATTCATGACACCTGTCTTCAAGTATATTACTACACTTGAAATGCTATATTTATTCAGAGAGTTATAAGAAAAAAAAATGAAAACAAAAAATCGCGTCAAAAAACAAAAGCCTTTTTTCAGTATCCTCTATTTATCAAAACCAGTGTGAGTTATTTGATTTTTATGTTTCTTAATAATTTGAATTCCAGTAACTGGTTTATTAATAACACCGACTTTGATGGGCAAGAAGATCCTGTTAGTGCCTTCTTTGTCTACTATTTCCATTTATAGTAATAATCACTTTTCCTGTCTGTTTAAGCCTATAGGATTGACAAGGGAGAGGGAGATGGGATTTTTTTCTCTTTTGTAGTTACTTACATATTGGTGGCAGAATAAGGATTCTAGAAAAAGTTCATTGCTGTAGACACAAATGCTTTGTAAGGAGAAGCATGAATTTCTTAGGAAAAAAAAAAAAACAAACAAAAAAGTTAAATAGGTTAAAAGTCTTTCACCTTCTTGTTCTGGTCAACAAGGGCCTTTTAGATTCCATGTTCCATTTCATTTTATTAATTGCAGCACACACAGTCAAACAAATAGCGGTTACATTAACTGGAGATTAAATCCCAAGATGCCTCACTCTCCTCAGTTATGTTTGCCCAAGGAAAAGGAAGTCCGAGAAGCAATTTTAAAAAAATAACATAATTGCAAATTTTGTAATAAGTAAATAATGTGAACTCAAATTAACATATTTTTCTATGTTACTTGTTAAACATACATAATTTCAAACACGTGATACATGGGTAATCCTAGCATTAGAAATTCAAAATTATGTAAAAGAAGAAAAAACCTACAATACCAGCAAATAACACATAAGCCATTTTAGATTAGAAAAGAGAAGAGAAGCCGTTTGGCACCTTTTAAATTTTTGGAAAGATGAGATGTGATCTGAAAAGGTTAATTGGTATCCAAGTTATTCCTGTTCAACAAATTTGATTCATTTTTATTGTAGCTCAGGGAGTAGTTTCAGAACCAAGCAAATATGAATCTATTATTAAATACTGTAAAATCAACATAAGACAAACCTTAGATTTTGCCTGGGCCAATATATGTATAGATTGCTAGTTTTGTAAATTACTGTCAGAGTAGATATTGCTTATATTAAATAAAAGACCTTAAAATATTCAGTTAGGTGTTGTGCCAAATTTTTCACTGGATAACACAAAGTAAAGTAGCATATGAAACAGATTCTGATTCACTACAATAAGTGCCTGTGATCTCGAATCTTGCTATTCCAGAGTTTATGAAAGTTACTATACCTGTTACTACTTTATTTAAACTCCTTTTTTTTCCAGTTTATTTATGTATTTCCCATCTTATAAGTCACAAGAACAGATTATTGTAATTATCTGTGCTACAGAGTGTGCTAAACTCACTTTATCTCCAAATTACAGTATGTCCAAACCCCCTCAACTCAACTTTTAGCCTTAAATGTTCAGACTGTAAGACAGTTTATTAGTACTATCTTTAAAGACTTAAAGTGGCAGGTTTTTTTCAACTGTAACTAACTGCAAAATATGGATTCTGTGTCTTGAGTCATTAAACAAACTTAAGTGCTCATATCTGAGCATCTGGTGAGCGTATACCATGCTAGTATTCTTATCCCTCTGATCAAAATCTGTGAACTATACCTTTAAAATTTGGTCTTGTGTCCCTTCTTTCTTTTTCTCTGTTATATTATGCTTTGGTTTTGGGAGGGCATTGTTTGTGTTGGTTGTTTTTTATTTTTTTACATATTTCTTCTGTTCTTTACCTATAATCCAAATGTATTGTATAGGCAAGATAGCTTCATATTTTGCCTTTTATTTACATTTTCTGGTTTGCTTAGTTTTTTAAATGAAAAGTTAAATGATTGGATAAAAAATATGAAGTTGATAGTCTTATTATTTACAGGGTTTCAATTAAAATACTAGGTCAGTTTAAAACCTCCCACTGTTTTCAGAAATGCCTTAATTCTTATTTCTATTTACCAGTTTTCAGAATTCTGCAAGATTTTATATACATGTCTGGAGGGGTCATCAGACTCTCCTAATTTCTTATGATCCACTCAACAGCTATGAAATGGCAGGACTCTTTCATGTTTTAAATAATTAATTTCCTCTGTAAAACTGATTTCAAAATATCTTGCTTTTGAAGTGAATGGAGATCGATGTCTAAAAATTTAGGCCACAATATAATCTATTATTTTATTTAAATAAATGGATATAATTTTCTTTTTTATAATATTGTAAAATTCAGAAAGGAATTTCATTGAATTAATTTTGTTTGTGAATTTAACTAAAATAAAGTCTATAAAAATTGTGATTAAAACACGCTTGAAGCATCAATTTACTAAATGTAGAGATAGGGAATGAAAAAAAAAATTGTTACATGGCCAAGAGAAAATGTTATAATTTTGCTTGCTTTTCAAGATGTGTTAACGCATCTGTTATGACGCGATTTATGAACTGCGTGCTCTTCAAAGCAGAGTGCTTGCTTTACTTTCCGTATTGCTCACAGAACTTTCAGAAGGAGTTTTCAGTTAACATTCTTACTCCAGTGAAGATAAAATGTCTAACAAGACATTCCAAGAGCATATAGCTGCCTATGTTTCATTGTAACTGCTTATGACTGAGATTTTCTGTTTCTTGTTCTTCTCCTGTAGTGATGAAATTATTTGAATTTTGCAAGTATAAGACATTTTATAAATTTTAATGAGTAGTATGAGATTCTGGTTACCATTTATGACAGGAAATATTATTGTCAAATACATTGTTTGTACTTCTCTGAATGTAGAAGAAGAAGAAAAAAGAAAAGAGCTGAAATAAAAAAGGCAAAAATTTGGCATGTTACATAAAGCACTGCCTTTTATAGACTACAGATCGGGTATGATTGATGGCGAGCAAATTGGAATTCACTGAATATTCTAGTACGAATAAAGAAAACCAACTTGGACCCTCAAGTGATAAGTTCCATCAAGGCTGGAAATTCATGCAAATTATTTGACAGGCATGCAAAAACGAGACAGATTGCCACTCATTGAATAACAGAAATGTAGCCCTGGCTGCTGCTGTTTTGGTAGACATTAACAGTCAGATGCATGGATGTCTCTTTCTCCTCACACAGCAACACATTTAGAGGGCTTAGGGAAATGAAGTTATTAATACACATCTTCAGTTAAATCACATATTTAGCCTTAAAGTTCTGAGAATGATCTTCTTTGTATCCAGTTGGACTCAGTTCCTCTTAGCTCAAAGTTGATCTCATTAAGGTTTTTGTCTTTCTCTACAGTGAAAAAACTAAGTTCCAAAAGATTTTCTTTTCTGTAGTAGAGAGAGATATTCACCTAGCTTTTTTTCTGCAATTCAGAGATCTTTACAGAAACTGAGGTAGCTATTTGTTTTAATTTTCAAGTTATTTATTTTCTATTTGCTTAACCAAAATATGTAGACAAATAGGAAACAACTCTAGACATCCTATCTGTCTCATATATCTGTAAAAAGAAAAGTGTCTCTACCAGATAGAATTTCTAATTGAATTAATCTTGGAAAAATTTATGGATACTTGTACTTATAGTACAACTTTTTGAAAGGTTTCAGATGAATTATGTGAATTAATTTAGGAAAACTTTGAAATATGGTACTTCATTCTGATGCTGAAGTGCAAGGATTTATAGAAGAAAACTATGAACTGCAGGAAATAACTCAATAGGCCTCAAGATTATACAAGAATTAATATATTTTTGTACATTTTTTTCATATTTTGCTTCTGACTTTTAGATAAAGAAGCACAAGATTTATGAGATTTTAGAGAGAAAAATTATAAAATAATTGAAAGACATAGATTTTGAAAAGTATGAATCATCAATATTGTGCATTATGAAGTTACTGAATTTGTAGAGGAATCTTGGATCCTAGGGAGCATTTCTTAGCTTTTTGAGAATACAGTGCTATAAAGTTCAAAGGCAAACTATTTTACCTGTATTTTAAGTTTATATCAACCACTGTAGATAATTAGGTTTTTATTTCTTAGTGTCAGGCATAATATTTCAAACTAGACATAACAAGAAACATGGGAAAATTTAGAAATTTAGTTAGCATTGGCTGAAAGAGACAAAATCTGCAAACATAAATCTGGACTCCACTGCACTACAACAAAAACCCTGGAACGTTTTATTTATTGTCCAGTAATTTAACACTAGAAAATAAGGCATTGCTCGACTGGAAATTATTATAGAATATTCCTATGCCTTTTTTTCCTAATTTTTTTAATCTCCCCTGGATTTATTGTTTTGAAAATATCAATCTTGTCTCTAAAAAAGTCTCAAAATATGATGATTTTACCATTTCAAATTCCCAGAGTTTAAGTAAAGGCTCATTGTATCTTTCAGTCTTTATTTTTATGTCATCTTAAGTGTAGGAAATTAATAACATAGCACAGAAGGAAACAAAGTGGATGAAATTCTTTAAGAAAATATTACATTGATATGAAAAGAGAAAGCCCTCAAAATATGGGTATATGTTGGTATATATTTTAAAATTTCTGATTTTAATAACGCTAAATGTCCAAATATAAGGTTTTCAGAAACGAATTTTTTTTTGCACACCAGGAAGTCAGTCTCCATGAAAGTATGTTTACAATTTGCAATGTATTAGTTCTTTTGCACTGACAGCTGAATTTACTTTAAATATTTTATAAAGGTAATATAGAGGCCTAATATGTTTTCTCATTATAGTCTGTGTTTATGTCCATCAAAACCAGACAATTCTAGACCTATCAACCATCCAGAAAGATACAGAAAACCACATCTCTGACTTAAGGCTGGATCTAGGGCAAAGGGCTTGAAACTCAGAGTTAGGATGCAAGAGGGGATGTGATGTAGCCATAACCCAATTTTTGGGATAAAAAAATAAAGTCAGCAATATTAATATTATTGTTAATATCTCCATATATACTATTTATACCTTTGCAAGAATTAATAACTTACAGATCAATAATTCCAAAAATATAATAACATTACACATTTTTCTTATAAGTAGGTTATGAAAAAAACTCAGGCTCTAGTCTTTATTTTTAATCTTATCTATGAATATATGTTGAATATGAAACACAAAATAACTACTATGAGCACAATAAACAAGAGTAGCATAATTAAAGCACCATTTCCTAGCAGTTTCACTTGCCATGACCCTTTAGCTAATAGATCTTATTTGAAATCATTTGCAAGCTTCTTGTTAAAATCATTTAAATAAGATTAATACAAAGTGAATTGTATAAAAAAATTGCTGCCTCTGATTTTTAGTATTATTTGCATAAAATGGCTACAGTCAAAAAGCTTATACAGCTTGTTCCTATTCAAATTTAAGTCAACGGAAGCAGAAATTAGGCTTAAGAAACTTGTAATTTTTTTTTATGTGTGATATAAAAAAATTATACCTCATGCTTGATTATACTTTCATATAGATGAGAGGTTTATCCTCCTTAGTTTTAATAGTTAGCCAAATAAAAATTTTGCTACCTTTACACATACATATAGGAAGGAAGCCAATCTTTTATGCTTGCTAGATTTAGGAAGTAAATTTCTTTTCATTATGAACTATACAGGTAGAAAATTTTAAAACATTTAGAACAAAAATGTTATATAGTAGAAAAAGAAATATGTGAAATATTCCACATTTTCTTGGTATTGAAGAAAACTTAATTTTTAATATTAACTTTTAAAATTTGATCATAATTATGACAAAAAACAATGTTAAATATGCCACACTATAAAAGTGTAAAACAATTTTTAAAAAAATTTATATAGGTTTTCATTATAAGCTGAAGTTCTGAGTCTTGTGCTATAGTGGAATGGTAGATATCTTCACAAAAGGAAAGGCAAAATGTAGATTCTAAGTCTTTAAGCTCTTAAGAGAAGTAAAATGGGAAAGGGCACTTTTAAGTGAGTCATTGTGTCATGCCAACATCCTAATCACATTTCCTGCAGTCTACAGACAAATAACTTTAAGTCATTTGGGATTTTCTAGGCTAACAATATAAAAGCATCTCTTCTCCACCTTTTCAGTAATGAACATATTTTCTGCTCCATTACCCTCCATTAACTGGGTACCATTAGCAGTATTATGCAATATTTCTGTCATTCAGCCAGCCTAATACGAGCATAAACCAGTGTATTTTGTTGGCAATAAGGGTGAAAATGGATTGCTTCAGCTTTAACTCGACAGGAAACTTTTCCTGAGGTGAGGACAAAATCTTAAAGCATTTTCCAAGGCCATATCTCCCCTATGTATTGTGCAAAACTGCCAGCCTTTGGTCTTGAAACATGTTTTGAAAATTCTGTTTAGCTATTCAATATGTTTTCCTTTCCATATCCTTGAAAAGAGGGGTCAGGAAAAAATCAGAAAAAGAGCACTAGATATAATTTTTTCTAAGCAATTATGAAGTGCCTTCAAGATATCTCACTTCATTAAACAGTAACTGCTTGGAAAGAATATAAGGTATTAAAATGCTAATAAAATGTGGACATCGTAATTTGAAAATTGTATGAATATCGTATATTTTCAAGCTGTTTTCACTTCCACTTTTTCTTCAGACTTGCGTTTGTAAAACACCAGCAAATAATTTGTGCCACATAATGAGCAGAAAAAATAATGTATGGTAAATAATTTTTATTGCACTGAGAAGCTACCTCGTTCATCCAACACTATTAACTGATCTCTAATTACAACATGTCATAAAACTTGTATTTAAAAACCAACATGGGATTGTCAGCAGAAAAAACAGAAGCAAAGACATCAGTGTGTAATACATAATCAAATTGTTTGTAAAGCACCCCATTGACTGGTGAATTTAGTCAGATTTTAGATGACTGACAGAGAATTTTGAGATAACCTCTCATGACATTCTCATAAGAACTAAGAAGTTATAAAATTACTGTGGAAGTGTAAAACAAAATACAGGAACAGACACACAAAGAAATGGTCAAAGCAAAGTTACTGAATTCTTTGTTGTCAGTTTAGAAAGACATAAGTAGCCTAGCAAGAGTGCAGCAAGGATTTTCCTTGCATTGAGCACTGTTCAATTAATTTTCTGTATAATAAAATAGATAATATATTTGTCATATATGCTGATCATAAAAAAAATAGGCTAGTCAGCAACATTCAGGGAATGCAAAGTTAAACTTTTTTTTTTACTTCCTCGTCTCCCTTAATATTTTTGATTGACTTGTGTCACATAATGAATACCACCGGAGGACAGATGTAGACTTCAAAATAAACAAAATATAAGGAAAATATCTGAGACCAATAACTTCCAATAGGCAGAGAATGATGTTCTTAGGAGACAACATATAAAACAGAAGTGAGATAGAGACCATGATGTAGACCATTTGTTAGATATAAAACAGTAACTGATTTATGTCACAGAAATAAAACATATATGATTTATCTGAATGTTTGTAACTGAATTATGGACATCTATATCTGTTATTCATTCTAAATTTTCCTTCTAGTGTGACCAGCTGAAATGTGGCTAAAATTAAGAAAGATAAATAATATTAACACTCTCAGAACTGAGAATACCAAGACTATTTTATGAAGATACTTATATTCAGAAAAGAGGGCTGGCATATTGAAAACGAAATATTTTGGAAGACATCTCTGTGTTAAGGAGTATTATAAGCAGATATTCTCAGCTTCTAAATACTCTTACAGTCTATCATTCTTCAGCTTGGAGCGGAGAAGATGGTCAGAACTAGAACAAAGAATCTGACTCTTTGTGGACTGAGTGGTCATTCTTGAGTCTTTGGATACATATATACTGGAATAACAAATACTTCCAGTCGTATCTAGGCACCTGATCCTTGTCATTTGTACTCTTTATCAGATTTGATGTCCTGCAAGTTTTTTCTTGAGCTATTTATCAGTCTCCAAAAATTGCCGTGTGAAAATTTCTGTGAGAGGTATGTAGTCCAAAGCCATCTCAGAAGACCTTACTTTTGTAGAAATACAACAATTTAAGGATATGTGGAATATAGGAACACTTGATTTATTAGGCTATTTCCATAAAGATAAGAAAAACAATACACAAATCTTCATGAACATGAGAAAAAACAGACATAATAAAAAGAAATATAGATCTCAGCCTGCTGGCTGAAGGGACACTAAAGGAGTAACTCAAGTTTAACCTTGATACTTTGCAACTGATAAAATTATCATTGGTCTCATAAAAATTGCAAAAAACCCAACTCTCTTTATGAGACATTTGAAGGGACTTGAGAGATTGCATAAAACTTCTGAGGGGATGCAAAGAGGAGTAAATATTGTTGTATGATGTTCAGAGGAAGGCTCAAAAGAGGGATCAAGGCAGATCTCATAAGAATAATGGTAGTTTGAAGAGAAGGGAGGCTGAAATGGGCCAATAGCATTTAAGAAAGGATCTTGCAAGTGCACATACCCTGACGAGCCTCATCACCACAGCTATCTCTTCCTTAAACTACTTTCTTAACTTAATTTCCTGTGTATGTGCTCTCTGTGTGAGACAGCAGGAAGCTTAAAGTTGAACCTAACAGCAAACAGCATAAGTGAATCAGCTATGAGACAGACTTGTTATGTTTGTACATATCTGTGTGTGTGTGTGTACATGTAAGTCCAATCTGCTAAGCAAGATTAGAGACAGAACAGGTGGTTAAAGCAGGCTCATTGTATTGCTGATGTGTATGTAAGCACTGTGTGTGTGTGTGTACACAGTGTTGATAAAGTCTCAACTCTCCTGCCTGTCTTCCCTGTCCTGCTGATGGTTGGCCACATTTGTAAAGAGAATTCGCAGTGATTGTAGATTTAGTCACCAGTCTTACTACAGACTGGATCTGTAGAAGAGGAATAGAAGCCACCTCACATCCAGCAGAACAAAGAAGAGGAATAAGTCCCATCTGTCTTTAGCTCCAAAATATCCGTCCTAACACCACACTGTCAAAATCAAAACTTCATCCTGATGATTGTCAGAAACACTTTATAAATCAGTCATTTTTAAAATGTTCATTAGGCCCTTCACAGTTCCCAGGACAGTTCAATGATGCATAGTTGTTTGTTTGAATTCCTTTCACTGATCTGCGTTGTCAATTTTCTTCAATATACAGTTTATTCTATAATAAAACTGAAGAGTCATACTTGTGTAAAAAACAGTTTTGTTAGCATAGAGAATGGAGGACACTGAGGTGATTAGCTAGTAATGAAAAAGTATATAAGGCAAGGTTGCACTAGCAGCATTATGGACAGAAATACCAAGAACTGCAGTGGTGACAGCAGATTTTGGTGTGAGATATCAATGGGAGGGTACTGACTTAAACCCTGTTCTGATCTTGACTTGGCTTGTGATGTGTGGTGAATGTCTTTTTGCCTGTGGAACAGCTGTGAGTGAAGTAGGTGAAATGGGAGCATGGCAGGTGTGTTGTGCTTGAGAAGCACTGCAGGATGTGAACTGTGAAAGGCTGAGTGGGAGCTAACATTCAGTTGGGACAAAGCCACTGTTTTGCATATGTTGTATGCTTACAGTAGATACTTATGACAAGATGACCCAACGGATTTCAGAGTTAAAGAGCATGGCCTGGCTTATTTTACTTATTAATAGGGATATTGCTCTTAGAGTAAACACCAGAATTAGAAAAGATTTATTAATCATAAATTAGCAAATATAGTTGAGCTTTTTAATGATAAAATACAAAGCATAAATTAATCTTAATTATGTCAAATAATTTCAGCATACCACAAAACTAAAACATACGTTTTTTGAAGTCAATCGATACATTCTCCAGTAGTTTAATCTCTCAAAGTATTCTCCTATATAGACAGGAGTATGTGTGACTAGAAAAATGCTAGAACATAATAGCAACACATAAGAGTAATTTTATCATGTCTTGGGGGAAAAAAATCCTTCTGATTAAATTCACAATAGTTTAATCTGTTTATTGTTGTCTGAAAAGATGAAAGAAACTTTATACTTTTTAAAATAAGCACTGTTTTCAAATAAATATTTCTCAAGCACTGACTTGCAAGAAAATATCTGCCCAGCATACTCTTCTTTAAAATTAAAGAGGTATTTTCATTTTTTTGACCACTTATGCTAACCAATGTAATTAAAATGGAATAAAAAGATTTTTGAGCACCACGCAGCAATGTAAAACTATATAGCCGAAAAATTATGAAAGCACTCAGATGAATACATAAAGGCTGAGTTGTTAGAAAAAGCTATTATGATATGAGCTTTCATGTGCCTGAATTTTTTAGAAGGCTAGATACATAATGTTGTATCCATAATACATATGAGAGGCAAGTAAAACTCTGTAAGATTCTACTTACTAAAGAAAAAGTAAAGTCGAAACAGAGTCTATGTCCTATCACTAGGCTGAGGAAAAATCCTAGCAAAACTTAAGTTTTTTTTAATTTTGACCCACTTCTATGCATATAAAAATAGGGAAAACAGCAATATTTTGAGAGATTTTATGAGCAAGAATATTATTTAAATTATGTATTTCACTTTGGTCAAAACACAAGTTCACATGCTCAATTCATGCTGAATTCACGTTAGTTGCTGTTGATGTTTTTGATCCAGGACCATTTTAAGGTATCAGTGGCAAGTACAACATATATTCTATGACCAATGGCTCAAATATTTCAGAAAAATCAGTTCTTATGTTCTGAAGATAATCATCTCCCTATGGTAGTAAGGTAAGTTTGCTGTGAATAAATATTCTTCTTGCTGTCAAAGGAACTTCCTTCAAAATATCACCACAGCATCAATACCGCATACACCTTCAGTAACCTAATGGTAGTGAATGTAATTTCAAAAATGTCATTGGATCAATCAACCATTGACTTTGTTCCCTACATGACTAGAATTCTCTTTATTAGCTCCATGCTTCATAAGCTTGAATCACTGCCCAAAATATGCAAAACAAATTCAAGAAAACAGACTTTTATTGATGTCTATGGCATCTAGGCAACGGAGGAAGTGGTAAATAACCTAGGTTTATAAACAGTGTTATTACTTATTATTTCAATTATGTGATGTGCCTAACACTAGAAGGAAGAAGGACTGTCACAGTCATATACTCCAGTGATTCTTCTCCATTAGTCTTGCTAGGACAGAGCTATTGTCAGGCAGTCTGGAAGATACACAGCTGAACATTATGTAGACTACATTGTTTTCCATGTCAGTTATGAACTGTAATTAGACATTAAGCAAAACATACAGTGACAAGAATAATGAAGACTGTGGATACTGCTTAGAGAAGACAAGAAGTTACAAATTATCCACACAGGAGAAATTTGCAATCAGGATGCATAAATATCTGTTAGTAATTATTCAAGTGAGATTATTTACAAGAAGAAATAATTTCTGTCATTCAGCTGCAAAAATACGTAAGCTTTCAAACTGCCAATATGTCTTTAGGTCTGAAACAAACAAAAAAAAGTCAAATCAAATTCAGTAATAATAGAAGAATTTACAAATAATGTAGTTCTACTGCTTTAAAGTTAGTGAATATTTAGAATAATCTTTTGAGGCCACAATTTTTTATTTTGCAAGTACTTTTAATTTATCTTGTGCTAATTATGATGAGACTAAGTTGCAAAGGATCTTTTGTACTCATTAGCTACTAGATTCTCTGCAGGATTTGGCTGCATTTCAGAAGATTTTGGATTCTTATTAATTTGTCTGATGGAAGAATAGCCAGATGCAATCAGGGGTACATATCATCACAGAAGTATGAAATAATAATGCAGACCTGAGATCAAGCTTGCAGATCAGGGTAAGGATACATTTGCGTGTATCTACTGTAAAGTTTTGGGTACTTTACAAATACTTAACTACATGAGTTCATAATTTTCTAGTGTGAAGTGCCGAGATCTTTGGCAAAGAGAAATCTAAGCAGGTAGAATGATCGAATTTCTGCTGATCCTTATTTGCAGGAATTTTTAGTTGTTTCATCATTGTTCAGAAATAGATCACCTTTTTTTTTTCTCAAATTAAAAGGTGATCATTAGAATGATCTGCGATATATTCTATCATTCTTGAAATTTAAACAATTTAAGGCTGCTGTTCTTTGCACTGAGGATGTTTACATGACCTCCTGTAGATGACCCCAGTGCCAGCCTAGCACTTCTCTGATTACACAGGGCAACCAGGTATGTTTTCCTGGATAAAGAACTCAAGTTTATTCTCTAGCTTCAGTCTGACACGATCAGGCAGAAAGCTGCTCCACAGGTATCCTAAATAGGCCCAAATGCTGTTTTGCTTCACCTTGTGTTTCTCTTTTTTTGTTTTCAATTTCTTCTCTTTCACCATTCTCATTCCTTTATAAATAAACAGTCCACTTCTTTTTCCCCTCTTCTAATGGCAGTGGTTTAGTAGGCTTTATAACATTATTTGGTGTTTATGATTTGTTTGTCCTGGTAATTTCTACCTTGTTCAGCAATTCTGATAAGCTGCTGCTTTATTTTGTTATGTACAGTTTCCTGCTGTATTTTATGCTGTTGTGTTTTTAATGGAACTCTGGGTCAGAGCTAGCCCTTTTGTATGCATTAGTCCTACCTCATTATCTGCAGCAGCCTGATATTCCTCTTATTGCTATTTTTCAGAAGTGCCACATGTCAGGATTCACCATAGCATCCTCTGTCATAGTTTGAATGTCCCTACACTTCTGTGACATTCTGTCATTTCACTGCCTGGTTACACAGATGAGCAGTGGTGGTGAAACAGTAAATAAACAATTTTTTCTTTAATCAGTTTCACGGTTGCCATTTTAGAAGTAGTGATGTGCTAAGGCATGGAGTAACAATGTTGTTAGTTTTCTGGCAAATTATTTGGTAACCATTCAACTTAAATGAAATAATTTCTTTGTTTAGTTCTTCTGCTGTGAGTACAAAAACTAAGTGCATTTTAGTTAATGAACTTGGAAAGATTAGATTCTATACATAGACCTTAAAAAGACACATAGATAAAATTCTGGATATAATGGTTTAAATTGTTAAGTATTTTATTTCTAGTTATCTCTTGATGTAAAGAGATCCATTTCTTTGCATTTTGTCAATGATAATTTTGTACAAGTGTATTAATAACTGATTAAATATGAATAATTGAACTACAAGATTTTCAATATAAATAGAGTTGTGCATTTAATTATTTAACTAATTTGACAGTAATTTTGTCAAATAAATGACACATAAAGGAAGCCATTATGGTCAAGAAAAATATATGGATTGGTTATGGGGAAAAATTATGAAAAATAAAAACTAAAGAAACCAATTAACAGACCAGCAATAAATTAAAGGTGTGCCATTACTTTTCTTAACATGTAGGGCATTTGTGTTACTGAGCTTTATCAAACAAAAATGTTCAATCTCGAAGCTTACTCAGCACTTAATATGTAACAGTCCTGAAATTCTCAAAGAACGGATGAAATCTTTCTTTTACTCTTCCATTGGTAATACATTTTGGCTTTCAAGTTCAACCAGACAAGCTTTGATGATTGCGTATTCCTTAAACAGTTTGTAGTCATTTATTGTGTCCTGCAAGGAAAGGACTTTAATAGCAACTGAAGGACCACTGCAAACTTGTGTTTATTTGAAAGGTAGATAAAAAAACCAATATCATTCATTTTAGCTGCTTACATTCAGAGAAATCATACCTGTATGTATTTTTCCAGTGCTTCACCAAAGTAACAAAGAAAACAGGATAAAATCTTTCTTCTGTTTCTACAGTGACTAGACCATAGTAAGGTGATTCCAAAGGTCTTTCTTACTTGGTCATATGTAGTGCCTCAACTAAATCTTGTCCCATCAGATCTTACAAACTTCTTCTGCAGGAAAAGAAAAACTCTTTTGGCTTCATCTGCCTTCACTGACATCAATGGCCTCACTTTACTGAAGGGCAAGCAAGAGTCTGAGACATTGGGCTCTGTTTTCTAGGATTTCTGAGCACTTAAACATTTTGGAGTGTTCAAGCTGAGTGATGGTGCCGGTCTATGAATCTAATAATAAATGTAATCATAAGCAATTATAGATATAAATGGTCTTATGAAACAAAGCCTGTATAGCAAAAGAAGAGATCCTTGAAGGGAGATGAAGC
This sequence comes from Sturnus vulgaris, assembly GCF_052056855.1. Classification (NCBI taxonomy): domain Eukaryota; kingdom Metazoa; phylum Chordata; class Aves; order Passeriformes; family Sturnidae; genus Sturnus; species Sturnus vulgaris. Next base: position 75,225,087 of record NC_142244.1, read on the forward strand.
ACTGGACTTTTGAATATGCCTATTGTTTAATGGTTAATTAATTACATGGTTTTATCTGAGTCTGACTCAGTTAAATCTCTTGTGTGGCCTTAGTTAAGTACAAACAGTATCATCTTATCAGGAGTAAACAGCACAGATGAGTCAATCTGTAGAAAAGAAATTAAGGCCAAATTGCCAGTTTTATTAAAACATTCTTGTTCCACGCTTAAGAGCATTAACATTGAACCCTTTGTCATCTTGTTCAATGGGAGTATCACAAATAAACTCTGAAACTGCACTTCACAACTTCACAGTTAAATTTTTTTCTACTGTCTCGGAAAAATTCACCCATGCATTCCAGCAACACTAGAACTGACTAGCTCTAGCTGAAACCATGACTTCCCTTATGTGATCTAGTTACCATCTTTTTCAGGTGCATTTTTCACATGTACTATAGCTAATTTGAGAAAAAATCTCCTGAGAAAGGATTATATATTTTCTCTTTCAGATTTTTATTTCCCTTAACTCCAGCTTTGTACACGCTTGCCAAAAAAATGTCAGGTGCTTTTCTATGTTGATTTTCTTTGTGCTGTAGTGCTTCCAGCTCTAGTTTGGGGTCTCTTTGACAGTTTTTGGGTTTTTTTAGTTGTTGTTGTTATTTTTAATAAGAGTAATTATATTAGTTCTTTTAACCTAATAAATGCCTTCTTTAGTCTCTATTAGCTCTTTCTGCTTCCTTTGTGTCTATGAGTTGTGGCAAGGGGTCAGTGACAAAGGAAATCAACGTCTTTTTTTCTCTTAGCAAAGAAGGTGAGGTGAGGATGCACAGCGGATAGGATGAGTGTCAACAGACACAAGGTGGAATACTGAAATTACCCACCACCTAACAGAGAAAATAATTACCACAAGAGTTGTCAAACACTGGAAAAGATTGTCTTGTAGGGTTGAAGAATCTCCAGCTTTGAAGTTCAAGACTCACCTTTTGAGTGTAAGTTTAGATGATCTTCAGAGGTCTCTTCAGTGTTAATTTTTCTCTAAACCAAAGTACCTCTAAAAAATAAATAGAAAATACATGTATTCATTAATTTCTCTCATTTTTTTTATCAGTTATCGAGTATTTGGGATACTGTGAGTATAGTTTTGTTATTTTTATTGCTTGTGGATTTTTGTTTTATACTCTGCTCTGTGACTTCTTATCTATAATACAGGGTCCTCAGACTAAAATTAAGGAATATTGAATATCACTATACAGAAATTCTCAGAGGCTAAATTTGTGTGATTTAGAGAAAAGGGCGAGTGCTATGCTCTCTCTTCTATACTTACGCTTTTAATGAGTAATTTAAAAAAGCTAAAGATTAAAATTACTCTTATGGATATATTAATTTATTTCTGCCTCAGTTAACCACAACAGGATCTATTTAAAGATCTATATTGCTACTTTCTTCTCTGACACTAACTCTATTCCTTTTCATTGCCTTTCATACCAAGAGAGAAAAATTCAGTTAAACCCTTGTTGGAACAAACAAACAATTAAACAAAACCAAGCAATCAACCAACACCTAATAAAAGAAGTTCATCTTGACCTGCTTCATTCTACTACTATTCAATTTTATCTCAAGGAAATTCAGTCATAACTATAACGATGCAAGCATATATTGCTCAGTAGCCCAGGGAGCAGGTCCTCTTTGCAGTTGCCAAAATATTCTGTCTCCCTTCAACTTTAGAACATTAAAATCAGAAGAACAGCAGTCCCTACTGCAATATCCAGCTGCCTCACTGTTTTTTCTTTCCTCTGGCTGTTGTCATCAATTAACAGATTCACTTGCTCAGCCTCAGATGCCAAGAAAGGCATCTTGCTGAGATGCCGTAAGTCATACAGCTACAAAGCTGGTACAATTGTCATCCCCATCCTTAAAGCAGAATACAGGAAATTATAGTCCCATCAGTCTTACAATAGTCCCTACAAAAGTTATGGAACAAATGCTCCTTTCATAAGTCAAATGAAATACATGACTGGGGAAAGCCAGCCTGGATTCACCAAGAGCAAATCATTATTGGTAACCTGATTGCCTTCTATGACAAAGCAACCTGCTCAGTTGATGTGCACCAAGGGGTGGACCTGGTCTACCTGGATTTATCCAAGCCTCTCAATGCCATTTCCCACAGCCTGCTTCTAAAAAGCTGATGCATTATGGCCTAGACGAGTGGTGTGTGTTGTATCCTCTTGTGTAATGAAACTCTGAATTGATCCCAGTATTTTGGTACAATCTGACTAAAAATTATAACTACCAGTGAAAAATGTTAGGAAATATTCAAGTACTTTTAGTCCGTAAATTAAAGATTTACTAAATATGAAAATAAGCCTAAAGAAGATGAATCAAACAGAAAAACAAAACCCCCAAAATCCTAGGTCTACTGTATTTATAAAAAAGTAGTTGAAAAGAAATTTCTCCATTGTTCATTATGTTCTTACTGGGTGAAATTCTATTATATTTACACAAAGTATATGCCATTTAATATTTTGGTCCACAATATAATACTAGACCCTACCTCCTCTTCTCACTTATTTTAAGTAAATAAATGTACTTCTGGGTTTAATTCTGTGGCCCAATGACTGGGATAACTGAGATAACTGAGAGGACTCTTTAGAAAAAAGTAAAAATCTTAAGAAGCTTGAAACCTCCATAACTTATCCTTCAGGCTTTAGGAAATGAACAAACTGCTGAGCGTTGTACAAGTAGGGAAAATAACTCTGTATTTCAGTCCTTGAACAAAATTAATTTCTGAGTTTAATGAACAGCAGTTTACATTATATAAACATATTGTCAGCAGACTATTCTAACCACTAGGAGGTAGAATTAATCCTTTTCTTGCTTGCTTTTTTTTCTCTGATTACAGCGCTCTGAACACAAATACAAGATGAGAATCAGGAGTATTTTCTTCTTGAAAGAAATCATTTGAATCACTCAGGCTAACCTTTCCACCATCCACTATGTATTTTTGACACTATTTCTGTGTCATTTGACTACCCCATGCTCTTCATAACAACCTAATTTCATAATGCAGTTCTTCATTACAACCTTAGGAAGCAGGAAAAGAGGATGTGTCTAGATTACTAGTATCCACTTCAGGTACTAAAAAAACTTTTGTCTTTTGAATTGTTTTCCACTATTATGGAAGTAGGAAACAAAAGAGAAATTAAGAGCAAGATAAAAGAATTTCCAAAACCCTTTGACACTGTGGAATACTATCTGGATGGAGAAAATGTGTGCTCTCATTACACAAGAAATAGAGACTTCAATGACATGGTCTCCTCAGAGTAATCACCCTCAACAAGAAAGCAGTTTCAATAGAAGGTAGAAACAGTAATCTCAAAACTAATCTCACAGAAATCTTTGCAATTGTATCACAAATTGCATGCAAAGAATTTATTATATTGAAATAATTTTATCTGTCTTATCTGTCCATTAGGCATAAAATAGAAAGTTCCTGCTTTTTAACCTACAATTTGAAATAGTAAAGGTGCAAAATTCTTAGCACAAAAAACCCCTAAAATCCAAAAACCAACAACAACAAAAAACAAACAAACAAAACAAATTAAAAAAAACCCAAACCAAAAACAAAAGGAATCAGAAAGTTGATTTCCTTCTAGCACCAAACACTGTAGAAATTTTGAATTGTTAGACAACTCAATTTAGGTGCTCAAAGTTCACTTAGCATCCACATATACACAGAAAAAAAATCCCACTGGAAGTTATTCCAAGTTAAAGACAAGACAGTTTTGTGAATTCAATTTAATTGCTTGCATACTTATTAACTAATTCTCCCCTAGAATTTTTTCATATACAAATAAATTTTTCATATGCTATTCATAAAATTTTTTGCCAGGCAAAATATGCTGTGTGCACATCTTTTGGTAAGCCACAAGAAAATGAAATCCACAACATTCACAACATCGTATATTATCCAACAAGAATATAAAACATTATTGTGTTAGTTGGTTTTAGTCTTTGCAAATTCAGGTGAAATTTTATCAATACAGATCCAAGAATCCAATTTGTTTATTTCCTCGAGAAATAAGCAGATTTATTCAGTTATCTTGTTTGTGTGTGTTTTTGTTGTTTAACCTGCATATGATGTTTGCTGAAATTAGGTTCTCTAGTAGCAGAAGAATATATGCATCTTTCACTAAATATTCACTTGATAACAAAGCAAAACAAAAATTAAAATTCCTTTGCCTTGAGCAGAATAGCACCCTTTCAGGTAAGCGTGAAATTAAAGTCGCAGCTCTCATTCTGTGAATGAGATCAGTAATTCCAGGTAGCCATTATCGATTCCTTTACTTTCTTGTAAAATTGCTATAAAAAGAGCTCAATCACAAAATTTTGCATGTGAGAACTAGGCTGAGGAGAATATCATCATGAAAGGAGGAAAGGAAAAATGCAGTACCTAGCATGACATTAGCTATCTACAAGATGCCATTTGACCTGGTTCTACCCTTTGGAATCTCTTGCTACTGTCTACAGACCGCTCCAGAAGTTAAGATAGGCCCTTAAGTCAGTAATTTTGAATAAAGGGCTGGGTTCAAGTGTTGAATTTTTAAATAATTGCATTAAGGGTACCTCACTGTGAGGTGAGTACTGAAGTTGTGCTATGCACATCAGTGTGTGTGCAGCTCACACATGCAGAAGTTTGTGCAGAAAGCACAAATCCGGACCCAGCAGCTCTGTGCCAAACAGCATGCATATGTACCCAGCTATGATGGTGACATAGCACAGGGCATGGTTATCAGCTGCTGTTAGAACTATTGTCCCTATGATATCCAAAGCTTGACCCAGACAAATCGTCAGAAATAGGGTTCAGATCTACAAATCTCAAACGGCAGGGAGTGCCTGGGACAACTCACTGAGGTTAGACCAGATGGTTTTACAGCTTGTACCAGCTGTGCACTTGTCAAGAAGCTGTGCCACCACATGAAAGAGCTGCAGGAAGAGGTCAGCAGACAAAGCAGCATCAGAGATGAAAGGAAAGCAGTTGAATGCATCTTTTCCAAGCAACTGCAGCTTCAAGAGCTCAAATTTCTGACTGTAGAAGAGAGACGGGCAGAGCCTATGCCTGTCAGGGTGTGTGACATCCCAACCATAAGTGAAAAGGAGCACCCGAGGTTTATAGTTGCTCATGGTTGAAATGAACTACAGAAAATCAGAGGGTCTGCAAAAGCTTACAAATTTTTACAGTAGATTACACACTTGGCATGGAAATTGTTTTGTTAGTCTCCGGCCTCTTAGGATAAGCTCACAGCATGTGTTTTGGATAACAGGGTAGAGTGAAGGAGGAGAGAGATAAATTAAAAAGAGGTGGGGGGGAGGAAGGAATCAACAGTCCTGGCTGTAGTGTAAATCCATAAACCCAGCTGGGGTGTCCAGAGTCCTGGGGCACAGGCACAGAGAGCAAATGCACTGGGCTTGGTGGGGAACCTTCTTAGAGAAAAGCTTCTCACTTTCTATGCAAATTAGTTATCAGTCACAGTCTCTTCTTCCAGACCTTTCTGGAAAGGGTTTGGAGGGCTTTAGGGGGTCTTTCATGGTCTTAATCCTCCACATGTCCATGCCATTTTCAGCCTCATTCTTGCACTACATTGTGTTGTGCTTACTTCCAGGAACGAGAACAACTTTGTTCCCAGGAAAGTCCTGCCCTATCTCCATGTCTCCTGCCATTTTCCTGTCATATTCTGTTCTTTGTCACAGAACTGTTATTACCAACATTCCTTGGCAGTTATCACCCACTGTTCTTAGTCGGCACCATGCCTCTCCAGCTATTAGTGTTTGAGATATAACATTATCAGTTTATCTTCTGGGCCTCTATAGAACAGCAAGGAGAAACTCTCAGGATGGCAAAGCCTGGAAGCTGGCACCGAGAAAATGGCTTCTGCTGTTCCTGCAGACTTATACCTAGGGAATATGTTCACTGTCCTCATAGTTGATAAGGAACTGAAGGCACTCTAAAAAGAAAAAAATCAGAGCCAGCTGAGCCAGAGGTACACTGCAGCACCAGGAGAAAGTGCAGAGTGTTAGTAGTGGGAGGCAATGGGGTTGTAGGCAATGGGGTTTCCCACCTCACTTATGGTGAGGGTGGTCAGACAGGAACAGTTTGGCCAGAGAAGTTATGGGTGCCTCATCACTGGCAATGTTATAAGTCAGGTTGGATAGAGCTTTGAGCAACTTGATGTAGAGAAAAATGTCCCTGGCCACAGTGGGGGAATGGAGATAGATAATCCTGGAAGGTCCCTCTCATCCTAAACTAATCAATAATTTTATGACTGATATTTGAGTGGCCCTCCATAAATTACATATGAGACATTTTTATGCCTACTGTAAAATTTTAGTGTTCAGGATGCAGTTATAGGATACAGACTGACAAAATTCAGGATCAAACTGTGTTCTCCATATCTTGCTATATAGTAAATGATTTGATTTCATCAGTTTTGAAAAACAAGGTACACGTTCATCATACAAGATATTTTACTGTAACTTACTCTGATTTTATATGAATATTATAAAAACACGAAGAGGTAATGAATAATTTTATATTGCTGGGGTTCATTTTATAGAACCTACCATAAGAAAATAAATTAATTCCTGTTCTCTAACTACTTTGAAATAATAAATTTCTAACTAAAGTGAACTAAATCCAGAGTAGACTACACAGTTACAACAGCTATTAGACATACAACAAACCAGTGAATCTACTTCCATTAAAATTTAATCAGAAGCACATTTTGCTCCTTTCTAAACCTCAGTTGCTATAATTTTTTCCTGTGACCCATCTACTATATAAAATCTACTTGAGGTTGTATTTATTAAAAATAACCCCTTATTCATGTATTATATCAACTGTGATCTTTAACTGAGTTTCTGAAGTTGTTCAGATGTAAAAACCTTTAATGCATGAAAATTATTTTCTTTTTTTTTTCCTGTAAGCTGTAGTGAGTCAAATTTACTTGTCTAAATAGTCACCTAGCAGCAAGCTAAGATACCTGAACATATCCATATGGCTTGCAGTTGGAACACAAAAGATGTGTGAAATCATTTCTTCAGTCAGACAAGCATGAGCCAGTGGAGCTCAAATGGCCTCAGAAGTTGCAATGATTATAGGCAGGTGATACCATCAGTCTCTGTATTTTTACTAGTTAGTTACCTTTGTTTTACTACTTTGAGCTGTAAAACTCTGTTATACAAGTATGATCACCGGTTTTAAAGGATTATCAGCTCCTGGCATCTGCAGGTAAGTACCGCATCTTGCTGTTTTTACTTTTCTGTTGAGGCAGATTGCAGATATCAGCACTTGCAGATATTTCAGAATAGCAGCACACCCCCTTGGTATGCAAGCAATACGAGATGTTACTGCAGGCACAGCTGCTGGTTTTAAACTATATTGCATGGATTTTGTGTCACAGTGAAAATGTTCTTTAAAACCTTTCCTCTCAGCTCTCCATCTCATCAGAATACTTCCCTAACCAGCCTCCAAAAACTGTAATCCGTATCTTTTCCCACACATTTGCAGTATATTTTCTTCCACAGGCAATGCAGTATGTAGAGTGTGCAATTAACAATTCATTGCTTGGAACTGAATTAAGAGAGTGAAATTCACTTGCTGGCTGTTCCACTATACATGACAGGCATCTGGCAACAGGAAGTGTCGTCAGAGTTCATCTGGCATCATCAAAGTGTCTTTTGGACAACCAAAACATTCCTCTTACTATTTCAGGATTGTCGTTGGTCATTGTCTGTATGACACAAATAGCTATTTCATGTAGTATTAAGTCTGCTCCCTGGATCCTGAATTTTCCTTCAGGTTTCTGAATGGCTAAGTACCAGTTTCTTCTGTTCTGAATTCTGTGCTAAAATCTGCTACTTCAGGTTTGCTGCGAAACAATCAGGTCAGAATTAAGAAGTCATACAAATTAGCAAAGTATGATCTTGTTACAAAAAGTGTCAATAGAAAGAATCTGATTAATGGGAAATTGCTGAGCATCTGTGCAGACCATGTAGAAGTATTTGTTTCATTTTTATTTTTCATTATAGATCCATGCAAAGCTGAATCCTCAACTTGATTAACTCTCAAACTATCTCAAATGCACAGAACAAGAAATAATTTCTTTTTGGTGCAAATAATAAAGTACTGGATAAAATCTTTGCTGATCTGGAAAACAGAGAAGAATGTCTGCTGGGAAGTGAGAGCAGAGGCAGAATTAGAACTATCCAGAAACCAAAAATGGCACTTATTCATTCAGTTCATAAGAGGAAAAATGGATTACATAACTGTGTGCCAACTTGAAAGTCCTTTTCATATTCTTCTAGTAAAACACCAGAAGCTAAGCCTGTGCCTCTGTGTAGGGCTTAGTGGCTACCTACAGTTGGTTTCTCAGCCATTTTTCCAGTTTGAATCCAGAGGCTTACAACTGAACATGAAATGTAAAAAGGGTTTATGCATCTCACACAAACATTCAAATTACACTATCGGTGGTTGGTTACACTTAAAAGTCAAATCCTACAAAAGTTAACATTGCAAGACACAGTCATTCACTAGGTATTATCATCATCTATGTAGCACAGGGACCTGAAAGCTTGCTCATTGGACCATCTCATTACTGTTTCCAAATCTCTCGTCATGGCAGAAATTATAGAAGTTATAAAAGTCTTCAGTGTGGTGGATTTTGCAGATGATTTCATAATATATGAAATGACTAATCACTTTAGGAAATACATTCAAACACACAAATCTCCTTGTTTTATATGTCTTTATTTTTTATTTTTTTTTTTAATAAATCAACAGTATTAGGATATAGACTTATATTTCAATCGCAGCAAGACAAACCACTGGTTAGAAAAAGAATCTGCTAGCTAGGGCAAGTAATAGAAAGAGAATTGTGAGAAACCATCAGAAATGTTTGACAGAGAAAATGATGATTAAATAATTCTTTAAAATTAAATTTAAATATCCTTTTAATTAAAAAGAACTTGTGAAGCTGTCCATTTCTATTCCTTGTCCGTTCCCATATTTGTCTGAAATAATACACAAGTTGACATCTGAAGAAAGAAAAAATCACAGTAACAGAGCCACTTATAACTGCAGATCAGTTGCAGGGCCAATATAATACATTTTAATATCTGTTTATCTAAAAGCAGCTCTTACAGGGAAACTATCATGCAAGATAAACAGTAATATTTATGAGTCATGTTTCCATGACAAGTGGAAACCCCATTACCCCCTTTACAGCCACCTGACTTTTTGGGCCTAGAAATCCTGCCCATCTTGCCATCACATGAGAAGGTTACCTGCCTCACCCTGCTCCATGTGATCCCTGAATCCCAGTGACTAGATGGTAATTCAAGCCACATGTTCTAGATTGCCCCAGAACTACATCCAGTCATTCCCATGGCCCACCAGTGTGATGCCGTTTTGTCACATGAGATTTACAAATGTTCTGTGATCACATGGTTGCTTCAGAAGGCTCTGAAGCTCCTCATAAATATGTATCTACATATACATATATACACGTATACATTTATACATGTATAAAATGAGATGCAGGATATATGATTAATTTTATCTAATCTTATATATATTAGAAATATAAGCCTCTAAATGTAAGTGTATACTTGAAAAGATGTAGAACGTAAATGTACAATGTGTATAAGTGCATATATATAAATCCACAAAATTTTAATAATAATTTTCATGCATTTAATACAAATTAATAATAGAAATCAATATAAACACTTGTTACAATTTAATAAAATATATCTAAAAATATAACTTAATTGGAAAGAGTTAACTAAGTCTAAATGTGAATGGAAAGAACAATTTAAAAGCCATCTTGGGCTTACTACTTCAGAGGGTTTCAATAACTCCTAACCCATTGCGGGGGCGGAAATCTTAAAATGGGCAATGTGCCAGTGATGAGGGTAGAGGAACATGCACAAAATTTAACATGTCTGTGAATCAAGTGATGACTCTGGTGAGGCCAGCAGTGAAACAACTGCTGAACACCATTCCATGAAAAGAGGAGACCATCTGGGGGTGTCTGGCCAAGAGAACTCAGACCCACAGCTCTAAACTTCCAGAGTGACCATACACAGTTAAAGGGGAAAACTCTCCTGTTTGTGCTGTGCAGGATGAGGTATTATTGTCGACTATAATGGAAAGAAGACAGTATCTCATGAGCTTGTACAGCAAAATCACTGATGGAATTCTGAAAACAATTATATAATTCAGGAGACATTACAAATGTACTAGATATTTAGAAACACTGAATCATTAACTGGTTTTGTTGAGAAGGATATTTAAAATCATGTAGCTCCAACCCTCTTGCCATACGTAGAGACTTTCCACTAGACCAGCTTGCTCAAAGCACCCACCATTTAATCAGGTCTTGAACACTTGAACACGGTACTTGTGAGACTCAGCTTCTCTAGACAACCTTTTCCAGTGTCTCATCACATTCAGAATGAAAAATTTCTTCCTTAGACCTAGTTTAAATCTATTCCCCCTTGTTCTATTACTACATGCCCTTTTTAAAAGTCCCTCTCCAGCTTTTGTGTAGGTTCCTTCAGGTATGGAAAAGCTGCTAACAGGTGGTTCATGTGTATCATCAGAAAAACAGAAACAAAAAAACCCTCTCTTTCCCATGACCTTGAAAATATGTACAAAGTGGGGCATATGTTCTTAATTACAGTTTAGCTCTGGACTTAGCACCAAAAACACAATGAGATGGACAAAAAGGTATGAAAAGGAAAACTGGAAGAGAATGAGAGCTTAAAGGTGACACATGTTATGTTTTTTATTGTGCTGCTTATGGATGTAAAGTTTTGTGGTTACAGATGCATAAGTGGGTAACACCAAAGGCTATGCTGACTATTTTTTAGTTACCCAACTTCTGAAAGAAAAAATGGACAAGTAGCAAAGGATTTGATATGACGAATTCATGTGCATGCAAGTTCTCATCCCTGAGTATATGTTTCATAGGCTTTAATTTTTTAAACTGTGAAACTAAGCAGCTTTTCCCAAGCACTGGGATTTGAGGGTTGAAAAGGCTATTTCTCTATTTTCTTCAACATTGCTGAAAATCAGAACTGTGCAGGCCCTCATCCACAACCAGAATATCATGGAGTGGAACAAACTGGAAAGGGGTAGAATTTTTTTTGCACAGCCCACAGGTAATAAGACGAAAGTTTTTCACTTAGAAATGGAACCAAGTTACTGCTGTCAACAGGAAGTGAAAACTTTCAGGTAGATCTGTAGTTTACACCAGAATGACTTTAGCATTGATTTGTAATCTATGCAGACGGGGAGTTTGAAGGATTTTTATAAACAAAATGCCTACATCCTAGTGATGCTCTTTTTACTAGCAAAAGAATTCTGCATATATTAAAAAAACCCAACACCAATGAAAAGATCATTCCTAGAAATTTAATATCTTGTAGTCCTTCAGCAGGAAAATAAAACAATATCCTCCTGGGCACCCTGAAGTTATACCTGGCAATTTTGAAAACTCAGCAGCCTATTTTCGTACACTCAAAGTACAAGTGTATCCACTTTATGGTCTTTTCCTCGTGGTTACTGTCAGAGTAAATGGCAACCAATTCTTCTTGTGCTGCACCTGTGCTGAAACCCTTCAGAGATGCTGCTTTTACAGACATAATCCATGGATACCTATAATAGTGCTGAAGTAAAAAAGACCTAGAGGTTGTACATAAAGTTTTTGAAATATATAAAGCTTTGTATTTTGAAAGGAATCTAAAGTGTTTGGTTTTGGATTTGGGGTGAGTTTTCCTTTTTGTGCTGTTTTGTTTGGGGCTTTTTGTTTGTTTGTTTGTTTGTTTTTGTTTTGTTTTGTTTTGTTCGCTTTTTAAAATTTTTTGTTGTTGATTGGCTTGGGCTTTTTTAGGGTTTTTGCGAGGTTTTTGGTTTTGTTTTTTTTTTGTGTGGTTTTTGGTTTGGGGGATTTGGTTTTTTTTGTTTGTTGGGGGTTTGTGGGGTTTTTGTTGCTGTTTTTGTTTTAGATTACATAAAGCTGTACCTCCATCAGAAGCAGAAAGCTTCAAGTTGCCCTGTCTGGTCCACAGATGCTGACAAAATACCCTGATATGTCAGTGATCTTGTGCAGAAAGAAGGCTTTCCTTTGCAACCTCAATGCATAAACAAAAACCCCTCAAAACAAAGAAATGTCTAAGTTTTTTAAAATTTTCTGTGGGATTTTTCCAGGGATTCAATTTTCCCCACAACATTGTGACAATAATTGATTTTTTTTTTTTTTTGCTGACCTGATTAAAATTGTTTTCTACAATGAAACAACTACTTGCATGAATAAGGAGAGAGCAGTGGATATTGTTTACTTCAACTCCAACAAGACTTTCAACACTGTATATCCTACCATCCTCATTAGGAAAACTCGGGAAGTGTGGACTGGATGACTGGACAGTGAGGTGGTTGAGAACTGGCTACATGGCAGATCCCAGGGTGTCACAATCAGTGACAGAGAATCTGTTTGGAGGGCAGTCACTACTGGTTTCCCCAAGGTTCAATACTGGGCCCATTTCTGTTTAACTTATGCAAAATTACTTGGATGAAGAAACAGGAACCTCCTCATGTTCTCTAACAACATAAAGCTGTGAGGAGTGGCTGATGCACCAGAGAGCTGTGCAGCCCTTCAGAAGAAACTTGACAGGTTGGAGAGATGGGCAGAAAACAATAATCTGAGATTCCACGAAGGAAAATGCAGGGTGCTGCACCTGGAGAAGAATAACCCCCTGCACCAGTACAGGTTGGGGCCCGACCAGATGGAAAAGAGCTCTGCAGAGAGGGATCTGGGGTTTCTGGTGGAACAATAAGCTGTCCAGGAGCCAGCAGTGTGACCTTGGGGCCAAAAAGGCTAATAGTATTCTGGAGTGCTTTTGGAAGAACTTTGCCAGCAGGTTGAGGGAGGTGATCCTGCCCCTCTACTCAGCCCTAGAGAGGCAATATATGAAGTGATGTGTCCAGTTCTGGGTTCCTCAGTACAAGAGAGACAGGGAGCTCCTAGAGAAGGTCACAAAATTGTTTAAGGATTTGGAATATATCTCTTATGGCTGAGAGAGTTGGGCCAGTTCAGACTCAAGAAGAGATGACTGAGAGGGGACCTCATCAAAGTGTGTAAGTATCTGAAGAGTGTGTTAGGAGTATGGAACCAGACTCTTCTTGGTGGTGCCAAGCAATAGGACAAGAGGCAATTGGCAGAAACTGATGCATAGGAAATTCCACTTGAACACGAGGAAGAACTTCTATAATGTGCGAGTGACCACCCACTGGAACAGATTACCCAGAGAGGTTGTGGAGTCTCCTCATGGAGAGATTCAAGAACTAGATGCAATCTTGTGCCAAATGCTCTAGGATGACTCTGATAGAGCAGGCAGTTTTGAATAGATGACCCACTGTGGTACCTTCCACCCTGACCCATTCTCTGGTTCTATGTTAGAGTGTTGCTGGCAACTGCCATGTCATCTTTATAAATATCCTTTTATCCTATGTGGGGAAGAAATATAGAAGCATTTTTATGGTAATCAGTTTATTTAAGCTTAATAAAATGAACATGGGTATGGTCAATGATATAGCAAACTGAGAATGTGAGTGGTGGAACTGAAAACTTTTTCTAAGCAAGTGCATCACTGAACGCTTAGTAGCGTGCACATTTTTTGAAGATTTATGAAGAGTCACAACTTCCATCAAAAGCAAAATATGAGGGGTTATTTAAGAATCAAGTTTTGTCTTTAACAGGACACAAGAAATCTTGACAATACTTGTTTCTTTTAAGAAGAATCTGAAGATACTACTAAGCCTTCATACAGATATCTGTTCATCTGTACAAATTCTTCTAGGCATGTAGTGCCTTTTAGTTGAAGAACTGGCCATTTTTTTCCAGAACAAAAACCCAACTAGATACTTACTTGTGGGGAGAGGAGAGGGAAGATCACTGAGAAATCTGAGGAGATGAACTGATATATATAGGAGATATATATAGGAGATATATATCTGATTGTGTAAACTCTGGTGAGTAAAGCCCCTGAAAGATTTATTTTTGCTCTCAGGTTGACTGTTTTAGTCAAGGCAATATGATCAGCAGATTCTTGTTCTAGAGACTAGACAAAGGTAGAGTATAGCCCACAGGCAAATGCTTCCCAGAAAATTATCAGGAAATGATCTTTCATATGGCTGTCAGTCATCTGTGAGCTGCATGTATTCCCTCATACAGCATCTATTGGGAACACCAGGTGCCCCTGAAAGTTTTTCACAGTACAGGAATGGTTAAAATTAGTTTTTACAACCTTACTGCTGGGGAGTTCATCAAACAAAATATGTATTTGCTAAACATCAGCTTAAATTTTACATCCATGCTAAATGACAAAACCTTTTCTTGGAAAAACAGCATGGCACTCAAGTCTGTTACCCTGGGCCTTCAGATCAGTGTGTTGCCTAAACCTGATTAAAGATGTCTTCCAGCATGAGCAATTCCTGCTGCTTGCTTTTGTCTTTATAAAACAAGCTTATTCAAAAGGCTGAAGACATTGTCTCTTAATTTGCAGCTGAAAAGCAACTTGATTGGATCACAGTATGAGTGGGATTTGTTGCTTTGGCTTGGAAAATTCTTTTCTATGGTATACAGTTGGATGAAAATAGTTGTCAACAGATAGTTGACCAGACTCATTAGCAACTATCTCCGTCATTCCATGGTTGGACCTATCTTGTAGTAAACATACAGCAGAGTATTGTGTCTTTATAATCTTCTCCATTCCCTTCTAACATTCCCAGGGATGCAGATTTTGGCAGATGAAAGTAGGATCATCTCAGTGTACATATCTTCCTTGATGCTGGTCTTCATCAGGATCACTACAAACTCAGCCTGAAATTTAGCATTTTTTCAAGAATTTGGAACATAAAACCATCCCTGTTAAAATATGATCTTTCATATGGCTGTCAGTCATCTGTGAGCTGGATGTATTCCCTCATACAGCATCTATTGCATGACCAATGCAATCTAAGAATATAATTAAGATAGTTCAGTTCTTCTAACTCAATAAACAATGTATTCTATGTGTAAAATTTAAAGCACAGAGGATGTTGAGAAGGAAGGGTGAAAAAAATAATACTACAACATAAATTATAGACTGAAATATTTCATGATGGCAAATTTTCCCCTTGGAGATTTTATGGAGTTTCCACACATCCTTGATCCATTTTTTTTACACACCAGTTTACCAGTACATATTATCACATAGATCCCAGATCTCCTCAATTCTAAATTGAAAATAGAAAAAGCAAAAACATATTTTCACAAAAACGAAACACGAAAGCAAAACATATTTTCACTAATAATATAGCAAAAAAGAATAAATTGGACCACATTCTGAAAAATAAACCTGTTACAATTTCAAATCACAGCTTTGAAATTACTTGATAGACACCTGAATACCATGTCTGTACAGAGAGGAAAGAAAAAGTAGGTTTGCTCTAGCTTTGAACTAGGAGACTTCTGATGTTGCTTGTTTCCCACTCCTCTCCTCCTGTTCTTCAATCTCTCTTGACCTTCTTTCTTAAAAACAGAAAGAGAGCAACTCTACTTCTGAACTTTCACCTGTCAGGTGTAACAAACTGCATAGATGCAATAAAGAATCTCCTCTGAGTTTACTGATCCTCTAGTTTAAACATAACAAGTTATAACAAATTACCCTTCTTTCAAAACAAATCCTTAATAACATTTCCTATGTGGAAAATATTTTAAAACCTTGAAAATGACATCTTCTAATGTCAAATTTAATAAAGCTGGTATGATTACCTTATAATCATAGAACATAAGCTAATTGTAGTACCTGAACTAATTACTTCCAAGCTCCCCCTCTTATTATATATAAAATGTTCAGGACATGTTTTTAAATCAAATAAAATAGAGAAGGCTTATCCTAATTTTCCATATTATATGCTGTGGGGGTTTTTTTGTTGTTTTTTAATCATAAATAGCTATATAGACATTTAATTAAAGAATGTGTTTTTCTTTCAAGGTTGGATGTGTGAACTGAATAGTCTCTGAGTCTTCTTACCATTCTGTGTCCTGTATTTCTAAAAAAAAATCTTTGGATAAATAAATTTTAAAACCTTTCTTTTTAAGAAACAAATAGAGCACCAATGAAGGTCTGAATATTTCTGTAAACTTTCCATGTAAAAATAATTATTTTATAATAAGTGCATGAGAGGAATTTTTGTAAAATAAAATGTTGGTGAAATGTGACTTACTTTTTTCACTTGCTGCTCTACATAATTGCACATTTAGTTTGCTAGACACATTGTAAGTGAATTCAAGCAGCATAGAATTAGGCAAGAAATGTCAGGCAATCTCAAGTCTTTCCAGTCTATATTCTTGGAATTTGCAAGGGTCTAATGTACTAGTCTGTGAAAGAAAACCAGGCAAAAAAGACACAGTGTTGTGAGAAAGGCAGTAGGAGACTATTTAGAGGAAACACATTCCAAAATTAAATTAGGGATTCTATGATCAACAAGTTTCCTAGAGGTAAGAAATATAAATAGAGTTACACACATCTTCTGGCTTCCTAGAATGGTATATTAGTCAGTGTTAAGGTCCTTCCTTCCTTCCTTCCTTCCTTCCTTCCTTCCTTCCTTCCTTCCTTCCTTCCTTCCTTCCTTCCTTCCTTCCTTCCTTCCTTCCTTCCTTCCTTCCTTCCTTCCTTCCTTCCTTCCTTCCTTCCTTCCTTCCTTCCTTCCTTCCTTCCTTCCTTCCTTCCTTCCTTCCTTCCTTCCTTCCTTCCTTCCTTCCTTCCTTCCTCACTTACCTTCCATGTATTAGTTTGACTGCAAATTTTGGGCTGTAAAAGTCAGAAAGAATGCTCATGCTACACACACAGCAGTACAAAATTACTTGGATTCCCTAGGTCCTGATGAGGTAATATATCTGCAGATCTCAGAACAGGGCAGTCCTAGTTTTGGGAATTTTTTACTTACCTAACTAGCTCAGACCAAATAGCATGTGCTCTGTCATTATGTTGTAAGTATATCACAGGTTTTGCTTATTTTGGTTCTATAATATAAATTATTTCAGATAAAAGAAAAGCAGCACAGCCTCTTTATGTAGCACTATAGTGGCAAAGACATACAGTAAGCTCTAAGGCAAAATTACTTATCCCTGGGAGTACAATAGATCTGATTCATATGCAACACTCATGCAATGGAGCAAATAAAGGAAAACCTCTGCAAATCCTAATAAATTAAAATGGACAGGCAGTTTCCAAGCTTTAGAAAGCTACCATTTGTGTGATTATATTGTTGGAAAAGTTTTGTAGAATATATTTATCTTATGCCAACAAGTATTCTCCCAGATAGTCATCTGGGAAGTGTTGAGGATTTAACACAGGATAAGGGACTATTCTTGAAAGTGTTGCTGCTATGTGGCTACCTTGTGTTGCCAAGTAAGGAAATTTAATAATGGCTGTTTGAAGAGTTTGACCTTAGGCTAGGAAGTTGAAGGACTTTATTTTTATAGATGAAAGAGGAGTAATTTCTTTGCAAGAAATCCTAGTGGAGATGATAATTTTCCCCATGTTTATGACTGTGTCATGCAGAGGTGGTTCAGATAAGCTACTTCTAGCTAGTTAGTAGTAGCACATTTTCCTTATGCTGCTTTTTCTGCTTCTTTACCTCGTTCAGGTCTGCTTCTTCCTCTCCTGTTTGCCTTCTATTTCTGAATTTAGCTGTTGTGACTTTGTCATTATTCTTTCAATAAAGCTCTCCCTTCTGATAATTGAAGAGAAAACAAGAGGGAACACATAGGTGGCACAGTGGAGCACTTATGTCTCTATGCAAGGAAAAAGCTTTACACGAACAACGGTAAGAGAGAAAAGGGGCAGGTTTCCCACTGTTGCTTTATTTTGGTCTGAATTTCTCTCATAAGATGTGAGACAGATGTATGGTTTCCACCACCCTGTTTCTGTAGAAAGAGGTGAAATACGAATACATAAAGCCAATATAATTATCAGTAAAAATCATGTCAAATTGTACACTTAAAATGTCACAGTGGCCCTGGCCGAGTGTATTATCTGGATTTCAGTACATGATTGCTCACCAACTTGCAATACTGCATCTCCAAGGTGACAGTGTATGTGCATGTGATTGTGGGTGTATTACACTTTCCTTCCATCTAGTATGAAGAAAAGCAGTCAATCTGTAAAGACAAACACTTCCTTATTTTTTTCATGTGTGGGAAGTGGGCAAACTAGAACATCATGTTCCCTTGCTCAAATCTATGTAAATGGAAGTTAAATGCCTTTGGAACAGCTAAAAAATAAATTTAAAAAAATAAATAAAGAGAGAAAGAACAAGAAGCAGAAATCACTTCTTTGGCTCTGTTTTGAATCGGGCTTGGCATTTAGAGAAGATGCTGGGACAGCTGCTACAGGAACTGAGGCAGGAACAGTTAAAGTATTGTATAAAAAAAGAAGAAAATAACTTCTAGCTAAAAAATGCAAAGCCATATCCATTGGTAATATACATGGAAATGTGCTTGGCAGTATCTGCAGAACCAGGGAGAGAATGCAGATGGCTAAATGGCAGCGTTAACAGCATCTTCTCCCACTATGCTCTCTAGGGCAAAAGACATTCCTGAAATTCATGCCTTGTATCCATATTGTCCAGGGAATTCATGTTCTGAGATTGCCATTGTAGCTTGAACTGAACAATAATGTTACCTTTTATGATAATAAATAAATTAAGTATGTAAATAGCACAAAAAAGTCTAATTATTAAATGGATATAAAATATGTATTATTTTTATAGTTCATAGCCATATATAACAAAAATTTTCTTTCCACTAACTATTCAGAAGAGCTGATGGTGACAAATTCACAGTCATCTGCAATTTATGTAGGTGCTGTTCAAGCAAAATGTTGTGAAGTCATTAACTAGATAAATCTTACTACCTCCACTTTCAGATGTATTCACAGTGGAGGATGTGTAGAAAGTAGTAAGCAGTTACAGTTAAAGCAACAATTTCTTAGACTGTTCTGGAAAAGGTTGGAATCAAATTACTTGGTGCTTTGACAACAAAGTTTAATGTTGAAGTTCTAAATAAGTACACAACATATGCGAAATTCATTCAAACAAAAAGTGAATTAATTGTAAAATAACCCAATAATTATAAATTAATATATCAATTGAAAGCTATTTATTATGAGAGCAGGAAGGACACTTCTTCACCATAATCTCACAGTGAGAAAAAAGGCACAATGCAAAGTACTGTACTATCCTGTGTAAGCATCAACCCTCCACACAGTATAACAATCAGCAAAGCACAAGAGACTGAAGACTGTAAAAACCCACATTTCTTTCATTACAGAAAAGGAGTAACTCAAGATCCAAAGAAATGTATTAGGTACACTGTGGGACTCAAGCTGAAATCAGGCATCTAAAATCCTCAAAATCCTACTTTGATTTTCATTTCTCTTGAGAGCATATTGCAGTAGTCGCTTCTGAAGGCATATCACTGTAGTAACTTAAAATTCCCTTGAACACTTAGGGTAGGATTCATATCCACTTGATTTTAACTGTCTGAAAATTAAGCACCTAGATTAAGTAAAGATTTTTCATAATCAAATCAATAAAATCATATAGGTACCTTCAGAGTATGACTCATTCCACCCTAAAATGAGATTCAGTATTAAACAGTAAGTACTAGATGTGGCTTCCCATGGAATTATTTGTTTGTGTCAAGTGCTTGTGATAGGCCAAACATCATTGTGCAGCTGGTTATGCAAAGCCTACCTCTGTGTGTATCATCTCCTTGATATGATCATGTCATTTGCTGAAAAAATTAAAGTATTATGCTGTCATGTAGTGAGACATAATCCACCAACAAAATTTTCAGAAGCTTTTCTGTTTAGTTTACCAGTATAAACATACACAGTCAAAACCGCACATAGCTGTTCACATACAAGCCATTCAACTCCAATTTCAGAGTTGCAGCAGTAGCTGGGAGTCCAGTCCCAATTATATGATTAGAAGTAAAGGTTGCATGGACACATCAGTTAATTTTAAGTGTTGGAAGAGCATAAGGTTTTGTTTCTGTTTATCTTGCCTACTATCCTGAAGACAGTTCTCTCAAGCAAGCAACCTCCTACCACCTCTCTGCCCTTAGATATGATCTAAGTTAGAAGATTTTTGATATAATACAACTTTTTGCTTTTCATTTTACTCTGATTTGTAGATTCAGCACTACATTAGCTTGTCACTTACTGATATCCTTGAGAAATACCAACCCTTTGGGCTCTTCACCTTATTGGTCAGCCAGTTCTTAGAAAGATTTCACATAAAGTTTTTACAATTTAGTGCATCATTGCAGATCAACACTTTTATGTTCTTTGATCTTTTATTCTGGCAAGGACTTCTTGTACCAAAGGAAAATTGTTATTTCCCTAATTTTTTGTTTATTGGTTTTTATGACTCACCACTTTACATTATAATGCTAAACTTATTTTCTATCATGACCTAAAGAAGGGATCACCTAGAAGATAATTGTGTTTGCCTTCATCATCTGACTGCATATGAACATATCCTCTAGGTACGTCCTCACCACAAATTCAGTCGCTCCTGTATCAGCCAGGGTTTCAACGTTTTGATTGAGAGAGGAAGAAGCACTGTGATATTCAGGAAAAAAGTTGTAATACTTTTGACAACTTTTATGTGCGATGTGTATCTACTTCATGTAGAAGGAAGAATATTCACAAAAAAATATGATTTCTCTATTGCACATCCAATACCCAAATATGTCAAATAGGCCATGGTGAAAAGACGTATTTGTGGGAGCTTCTGTTGGTGGAAGGGAGAAGCAAATACAAGAGAATATTCTGGTGATTTTCTGATTGTTTTCTTTCTATTTTTTTCAGATAGCAGAGCAGAATTGTTGGCACAATATGTCTGAGGACAGAGGTTTATCACAAAAAAGGTAGAGGGGCTAGTGACAAGGAAAGGACAAATTACTTGATCTCAGAGAACAGAACCCCTTTCTCCCCTTTTTGATCACCTTTTCTAATGATTTTGCTACAGCTGTTGTATTATTTTCTTATTTCAAGGTAATTTTAAGAAAATATTTTTACACACTGTGAGCTGCACATCTATGCGTTTCCTCTCAGAACCCATTTTTAGTTTTACATCTTTGTTTTTCTCCTCCTGTATATCTATCCATGCAAGCTTCTGAGACTTACTAATAGTGAAAAAGTACCTTTCTTGCATTCCTACAAATATAAAAGAAGGTTATGTTCAAACAGACTTCTTAGTTTACTTTCCTTACCTATTCTGACTTAATAAGGAGTGGGAAAGAACTACAGTATCTGACTACTCCAAGACAGCAGTGATCAGTGGCAAAAAATCCATTTGGACGATAATGAATAGTGGTATATTTCATGGGTCAATACTGGGTCCAATCCTCTTAAACATTTCTATTTAATTACCCGGATATGGGGCAGAATGTAGGCTCAGCATCTTTACAGATGATATAAAGTAAGGAGAACTGACTGCCATTTGTGCTGCCATGTAGAAGAACTTTGACAGGCTGGAGAAATGGGCTCACAGAAACACCATCAAGTTTAGCAAAGGGAACTGACAAGTTCTGCACCTGGGTAAGAATAATTCCATGCATCAGTAGATGCTGAGTGCCACCCAGCTGCAAAGTAGTTTACAGTAAAAGAAAACTCCTTCACTCTATGTGAAGGAGTCAAGCTATTTTCAGTGGTGACCAGTAGCAGAGCTATAGGGAATGGTCACAAACTGAAACACAGGAGGCTCCTTCTGAACGTCAGAAGGATGCCACAGTAAAACATTTTTTTACTCTGAGGTTGACTTAGCACTGGCACCAGACTGCCCAGGGAGGTTGTGGAGTTTCCCTTCTTGAATATGTTGTGAACCTGGTCCTGAGCAACTGGGTTTTGGTGACCCTACTCAAGCAGGAGTGTGGACCAGATGACCTCTGGAGGTGCCCTGAAACCTCAAGTCTCTGTGATTCGGCAAATTTGTTATTCTGTGTATGCACATAAACACGTGTGCCTACATAAACATATACTATGGATGTACACAAATGTGCAGTAAGTACTATGCCTCTATTATACGTGAATATCTAATCATGTGTGCACACACATGAATAAACAGAAATACAGCTTGTATTACTGAGCTGCTCTTATTTGCATTTCATGTAGGCATTTAGCAGAGTGCATGTATTAAGCATGTGAATAATGTTAAAGAATGCTTCTAGAAAACTTCACTCATGTTGCACAGTGAGAACTACAAGTGAGTTAGGGACTTAAAATGAACCTGAGAGCTAAATATATTTTGGAATTTTGATAGATATGATGCATATGATCAATTTGTTTAAATGTACTGCTGACTCTAGGCCTTAATGATGTAGGTCATGTAATAACAAAATCTTTTAAAACTGTGTGTGAAATTGATAAGATGGTTTAGTCACTTCTGATTTTTACTTGTTTTTCTGCTTAGTTTTACAATAGTTGTTTTCTTGCTTGTTTTTATTAGAGTGGTATAGAGAAGTACTGTTAAAGTATTTTCTTGTACTAGTCTCCAATAAATAGACATTTTTACTTTAGGATTAGGCAATATGAAAAATGTCTCTTGATGTAAACATAAGACATCTGGAATTTCAATCCATGTGTTTCATCTACTCGTTAGATCCTTACAAGGATTGTAAAGAATTCTAAATGTTGCAAATAAGTGATGCGCTACCTTCAATATTAAATTTATTAATTTTAGTGGTAATGTATGTTAAGTAATAATGCCAGTGCTTAACATCTTGAAGTGCTAAGGAGAAACATGTGATATTGCCTTTGGTTCTTTACTGTATCTACAGATGGCCAGATGGCCAATGTCAGTACTAGTCAAGAGCTGCTGTTGGAGAAATAAGAGGCAGAAAGGGATTAAGTTAGATAAAAGATGTACTTCAAACTGAAGAAGAAAGTGAGTGCTGGTAAAATATCAATTCAAGGAACATGAAAGTCCTCCAGGGACATCCTACAGATAGAAATCAAAGAC
This sequence comes from Sturnus vulgaris, assembly GCF_052056855.1. Taxonomy (NCBI): domain Eukaryota; kingdom Metazoa; phylum Chordata; class Aves; order Passeriformes; family Sturnidae; genus Sturnus; species Sturnus vulgaris. The sequence goes on from NC_142244.1 coordinate 75,248,199, forward strand.
AGTAAGAAGAAAAGATTATTAGCATACATACAAGTTAATCCTTTGGGCTATGATTATTGGAAAAATTACAGACTCTTTAAACCAATCTGTAATTAAAATTGTACAAAAAATATTACCAAAAAGTAGGATAGATATCCTACTTTTTACATTTATAATTGGGTTTTATTAAGAAATTGTCCAGCGACAGTGCTCTCACTGCTGCCTCCCTTTCAAGCTCATGGTACAATGAAGAAAATAGGGGAAACGAAAGGGCTGTAATTTCCACATCGAAATATAGCAAATTAACTTTGGGACAGAGCTTTCCAAGCATCAGCCCAACAACTAACAAATTTTATGATTTTTTTTTGATTTTTAATGTAAAGGTCTTTGCAGCTCACAAAAGCCTGTGGTGAAAAATGACTGAAAAATTTCATGCAATGATAATTTTATGGATACATGCATCCTCACATACATATGCACTTACATATAAATGCATGCATACATACCTAAATATATATATATATACATAGCCACTTAGAGCTTTTGATGCTTAGCCACTCTTTCATGATTAATCTGTCCTTTCCACACAATCAGATGAATATCTAAGCCCTTATTGTTGAAAATTCCCCTACATCTAAAGCCCATCTTTATGAGGCCTGGGAAAGTATTACATCATCTAGAGGACACCTGATTTGTGTCTTTTATCAAGACCATTTGTTTCACAGCTCTGAAAAACTGTGAGCTCAGGAGCAGTAGAATGAATAGCTACTGGCACCTTCAAAGGAACCATACTGAAGAAAGTTGCAGAATGGCTAAATCAAGCAGGAACCAACAAATCAGTATCACTGTGTAGGTGCAGCTTTACAGAAGCTGAACATAATGAGAATAGCTGATATCTTTTGAAATAGATAGAAGTTACCAATCAAATTGGAATGTACTTGGCAGATCAAATAATTCCATTGCTAAGCTGTCTAAATAGCATCCTGTTTGGCTATTTCTGGTTGGAGGAAATTATCAATTTTCTTTCAAAGTGCAGTCACGTGGGGTATATGAGGTGTTTATTATCTGAAGAAGGAAAATGGTGAGACTGGACATAAGACAAAAGGCTAAATTGTACCAATGTTTAGTCTTCTTGACATGCTCAAGATAGTTGAGTGATTAAAGGTCTGGTGAACATGAAACTCTTTAGGACAGGCAAATGAAGAATGGCTATAGGACTTCTCAAGTGGCACTATAAAATTATGCTTAATCAAGGGTGTGAAGCCATGACAATTTTCTTGGCTTCCTTTCCATTGATTATCTATTTATTAAGCTAGGCATTTGGCATTAAGTTTTTGACTGAGTGTGGATAAATCCATGCATGCATGTTTGGCTGCTGAAGATGTCCACAAAGTGTTTGAGTAAACAGTGATCAGAAGTATTACCTGGTTCTTCAGTAACTGTATTGTGAATCATAAGTAGAAGCTGATTTGGAAAAGAAAGAGATATTCATGGACACAGTGGAAAAGGTGAAATATTTTTTTATGTGTATTTGTGAAGAGTTTTTCAGATTTTGTGGTTGTGAAACAACCTTGGGAACTTTAAAAAAATTTACCTTCACAGATTGGAATGCATACAACCTTTGTTCTTGATGTGTTCTTTACCTCCCTTAAAATTCAACAGTAGTCATTAAAATCTACATAGGGACACCTGCTCATTTAGGCATCTCTATATAATGCATTCATTTCATACAGTAGGTCCCAGACTGAAATTCTCAATTCATTATTAGGAAGGGAGATTAAGATGCATCATGTGGTACCCTTATTATCATGGCTACCTGCAACACCACTTTTGAGTTAATCTTAAAGCAGAGTGAAGTATCTTGTAAAATAATGCACTCAGGTCAATGACCTGTCTGAGTTTTAATTGCCAGGGCATGTTTTAGGAAGATATTCCAGTTAATCATCTGCAGCTGGCTCATATGCACAGGACTCAGCCCCTGAGCAGCATGTGTGTGCACCGTAGCCACACTTGTCAACATCTGTCATGTGTGGCGAGGCATTCATCATGTGGGTGCCTGTGGTTCTATCTGTATCAGATTTATGCAAAGATTGCTGTATGAAGATTCACCCCAAGGAATGTAGCTCATATCAGGCTTTTTGGAAATTTTGTTGTAAGTTTGCGATGTTAGTTTCTGTTTCTTTAACAGACTGTGCTAGGCTGTTGCACAATTGAAGTTGCATATGGGATTAGCAAAAACTTCCATGTCTCCTGTTCCTTATTGAAGTTCTTAACTTGTCAGGCCTCTGTAATTGCTTCCTCAAGCAATTGACACATGAGTGTCAAGGTACTAACTTTCTGACATGCAATGATCTGTCATGCCATAAACTATATGACCCTGTATCATCTTATACTGAAGTGTGCAAATGAAGGTAGCAAGCTTGGCTATGAATTAAAGCATGGAAGAAAAATTTCCACTCATTCACACTGTATAAATCAGTCAGAAATTAGTCAAATCGCAGTCAGAAATCAGTGAAAAAACAAAAGAACGAATTAAAGTGATTAAGAGGTATTAGAAGGGGATAAAGTAACAAAACCAAACTCACCAAAACCAGAAGCTTATTATTATTTTTTTATCTGAGATATCTTGGTGAAGATATAACTTGATACACTGAATTTGTGACTCCACTAGATACAGAGGAGTTAATTTTCTATTTTTGTGGTTTTCTTCTGATTTTCCTAAAATAGTCTGGTGTTAAGTCTGCTATTATCAATCTTCTAAGTAAATTGCCTTGGAATACATATCTCTATTGAGGAGCTATTTGTAGCCATTGCTATCCACAGATCTTCTTCACAAATTGTGTTAAACATGTACGGAGTGTTTTCAGGATTTTCATGATCCCACTTTGCCAGAAAACTTAGAATTACTACATTATTCAAGCAAAAGATAAGGATACAGCTCTGATCTGCAGTGTGCTGAATTCCTTCTCAGCAATCCAGTCATATTAAGATGAACATTTCCTGAACAAGTAAAAAAAAAAAGGCATAGCAACTTAATGGCCCATTTATTTATACTCTAATAACAGTCTGCATAAATTGTATTACTTACAAGCTCCAAATACTGCAAGTTTGTGCAACTTCATTTCCTTTCTCACCACTGATTAGTGCAGAAGTATCGGCTAAGGAAGTCAATCAAGAAAGAGCTGATTTTTTAATAAAGATTTTAATATGCAATAAAAAATTGTATTTTTTTAAAATGCTGTAAAATGAAGGATGTATGTTTAATTCATGGTAATATGGACATCACAATATGTAGACTTCCAAGCAATATACTTATCTTCCTACTGAGTGGAAGAGATCTTTTTTCCCCCACTGCTTCCTTAGCAGGCAGCTGATCATGCAGAAGCAAAGAAAGAATGTGATCATTTTATCTTCGTAGTCAATCATTAGGAAAAAAAAAAAAAAAAGGGAAGCATAACCCTTTCCTTCCATAACCACTCCTGTACCAGTGAAATACCAATATACCAATATCATGAAATGTGCTTAGACTGGTTTCCCGAGGTTCTTAAAATATTTTGTCAAAGTTTGTGGTCTTTTTGAGAGTACTGGTGACAACTGTGAAAGACTTTGAGGAAGATGGATGTGATGAATGAATGTTTATGTAATTTCTTTCCAACTGAGAAATAAGAAAGACATTTGGAATTAATGTGTCTTATATAAAACCTACTAAAATCCACATGAATATGAGTATTTTGACTCAGAATCAATTTGGAATTGATGTGACAAAAAGATAAACTTGACATGGATGTCAAGTTTGCCTAGATGTTCTCTAACACAGTCCTCTTCGACCAAGGGAAAGTCTTCCTTCACATTCCCTGTGTATAAGCCATAACATGTGAAAATATGCCCTCAAGCTTTGTTTTCAATCCAAAATGAAAGTAATTATTATAAAATTTTATGTGATTAAATTTAGTCAGTTTTAAGATTTTTACCAAACTTCTAGAATGTCTTCTTTTAAAAGGATTAAATTATATTTAATTGATTAATTTGAAACTACATGTTGTATCACTCCTAAAGCCATGTAGTCGTCATTTTGCTAGAATGTCAGAGATGGTTCAATTTAGACAATTTTGAAAGCAATTCTGAGTAAATTTTGTCAAAAGACACACCTAAAACTGGAGTTATATATTTTTTTTATATTTACTGTATTTCAAATCAATACTAATACCATAGAGGTTATTAGGGCAGAATTAAAAATAGTTCAGCAGCATGTACGTATAATACAGGAAGTGTTTCTTGTGACTGTGGGCAGGGCGTGGTTTTCAGAAGATGTGTTTACTCCATGATTTAAAACTATCCCTACTGTCTTAGAGTTGCAGATGTAAGCTTAACCCGTGAGACCTTTTTTAACTATAAAGAAGAATTCCAGTGACACAGTCTTTTCTTAAAAACAAAACTAACAAAATAACAGGAGATAAATGCAAAATTAAAAAAAAAATAAAAAAATAAAAAGGAAAGTAACAAAAACTCACACAGATACAGTGAATCATAGAATATGCTGGTTTTTCTTGGGAGGTGTTTGGTACATTTAATATCTGATTTCTGATTTTTCAATCCACTAAATATATCTATCTGTAATTCGAATTCTACAGCTATCAATGGCTAATTTAAACATTAGATATGAATTAAAAAAGACAAAAAACATTTGAAATGAAACAATTTTTTTGCATATTGTTATGTGTTTCAATTAAACAGGTGTGTCCTGTGTAATCTCAAGCCACTAAATGGCAAATTCTGTAAAAATAAAAGTTTTGGAAATCTTGTATTCAGCACTTATTGTATTTTAAATATAGACCACATGGTCAGGAGAAAAAAAAGCCAAACACATTCTTGAAATATCAGGAGAATTTTCAAATGCAAAATTGAGATAAGTCCACTTTGATTTAATAAACAGTTATACATGTTACATAACTATCAAGCAGTCAGAATACATGAAAATAAGTCACTAATTGAAACCTTTGTCACAGGCAATAGAATGAATGGGTGAATGGACATATATGAATGAATAAGTGGAGTTGTGTTTTTACTTTCATATAATTACATGTGCACAAGTTTTTGCATTAGAACTGAACAAAAATCAGATTAGATCTTATTTATTCTTATATTAGCTTTTTTTTTTGATCCCTGAAATACCTGTTTCAAGGTGAAAATTAATTAGAAAATGGTTTTTAACTATCCCTTTTATTATAACTGGAACAATATTAAATTAAAACTGAGAAGACAATGAACCCAATTGATTTCAAAGAGTCTGAAACTTTCAGAAAGACACCCTGTGGATCTGTGGTGATCGTGACTGTGAGAAGCCAAGATGAGAATGATATACATACAAGAAGACAAGCTTGTTGCCAAAAAAGTCTTGCTACAATTTCTGTTTAAGCATATATAGGTCTTACTGCATGTCAGGGTTAGGCATCTTCAGGGCTCACCTTTACCTATGATGATTTGGCTGAAGCCAGAAATCTCAACTGTTTTATGTAGCTTTTTAGCATTATTTCAGGCTCCATGAGACAATAGACTCCATCCTTCTGAGGAGAAGTGATCCAACAAACAAAATTATTTTACTTCTCCAGTTCATACCAAAATCGTGTTGTGACCACATCTTTCATATCTCTTGCTTTCCTTTTCTTCACTTATGAAGAGACAGCCCAAACACTGTATCCATTAGGAATTACTGCATGAAATAAATCTCAACTGAATAACTCAGTAACAGCTTGTAGGGTATCATTAGGAAATTATTATGCTTTTTTTACAGGTTCATTTCCATGTCTCCACAGTAAAAGCTCATTGTTTAATTTTTGCTCTGTAATTAGATGGCAGAGGATTGACTGGATCACGTAACACATGAAGTATCTAATAGAAATTCAGGTCAGTCAGTATGCCCACACTGACAATTGAAAAATCTTATCCTTCACTTTGCTTATGCTTGGGACTTTCAACTATCTTATTTTTTAACATGTTTGTGCTTTGCTGAGTAATGGTACTTAATAAAATTTCATTTGTTGTGACTGACCAGATACAAAACATGCACCTTTTTCACATAGGGAAAAAAAAATTCCTTCTTTCTGATTCAAGAAAAGCTGCATTATCTTAAATTCAAACACTTCCAGACACTGTAGCAAATATTGTTCCCACATTGGTCAGTTCTTGAACTTATGGTTATGAATCAGATATCTATCAAAATATTGGCCAGGGAAAACTTAACCAGATGCTATTTTGATAATAACAATAATATGTGCTAGAAGGGAAATAATTATAGTTTCCTTATGTGGTAAGTTGACCTTGGCAAGGTATCAGATGCCCACCAGACTGCTTTATCAATCCTCTCCCTCAACAGAACAGGGGGAGAAAATATGACAAAAAGCTTATGGATCAAGAGAAGGACAGAGATGAAAAAATAAAAAATTATCATCACAATAAAAATTCACTCAACTTGAGGAAATTATTTTGATTCGTTGCCACTTAACAGCGGAGTAGGATAATGAAAGCAAATCTTAGAACACCTTCCCCCATCCCGGGGGGATTTTCATTCCCTTCTTCCCAGGCTCAACTTCCCTTCCAAATTCTCTCCTTTCTCCTCTCAAGCAGCAGAGGGAGTTAAGATATGGGTGTTGCAGTCAGCTCATCATACTTTGTCTCCATCTAACCTTTCTTCTCGCTCTCTTCCCCTGTTCAAGCATGGAGTCTCATCCTCCATAAATTTGGCTGACGTGGATCCTTCCCATGGGATGCAGTTCTTCACAAACAGTTTGGTTCCCTCTTATGGGGTGCAGTCCTTCAGGAACAGGTTGCCCCATCACAGGTCCCCCATGGGGTCACAGATCCTGATGGAAAACCTGTTCCAGTATGGGCTACTCTTCACAGCTTCAATCCTCTATTCACCAGAATTGGGTAGAATGTGCATTATTCATTAGTGACAATATTGTCTTTTATCCTGGACTTTTCTCAGTTCTGTTTGCAAATGGTCCCTGTTTTGAAGTGTCTAATGACACTGATTTCAATGTGATTTTCCTGAGGTGGTAGACCTCTTCCATAAATTATTTTTATTTTTTCCTTATAATAATAAATGAAATACCAGCTGATGAAATTTTGCAGCTGGTATATTCTTGCATTATCAAGGCTATCCAGTCCCATCATAGGGTAAAAAATGCTAGACTGTCAGTTACAGATCAGTACATTTGCAACAGCTGCTTCTGCTCTTAGACTAAAATTGCTATGCATATTTTCTTTTTACTTCTTTCTAAAAGAACTGCTTCTCAAACATCTGAAATGCTATCACTTCTGACAAAAATTATTCCCTCTCATTTATGCATAAATAAACATTTTCTGTTTTCTTAACTTTTAGAACCTTGGGTACTACCATGAAGAACATTTGCAGAAAAAAGACCATAGTCCAGAAAGGTGGAAACAAAATCATATTCAAGACAGCTGCATGACTGATGACTCCTGGAAGAATATGTACTAAGTTCTCAAAAAATCAAGAACTTGAGTCATCCACAAATGTCAACAGATTCTTTTCAGAAAAGGTTGCACAGAAAATATTACCTTGGCAGTATTTTTTTTCAAGATATGTCAATGTTAGCAGTTTCTCAGCTACCATTTCTGAATGATTCCTTCTTTCTTCTTATTTTGCTAGCCAGCGACATCTTGATTAACACTTATAATGAAGGACTTTCCTTGATTAAGAAAAGACTTAGAAATATTTTTATTACAAAACCAAAGTCTATAATCATAATTTGTCATAACAGTCCATTTTTTGATACTACAAGGTCATAGAAGATCGTGAATTCCAGTGGCTGGCTGACTACAGAGAAATATGCAACAGGCTTATCTCATTGCAGTAGGCATTTTGGATAAAATTCCATCTGGCATATGGTCCCAGCAATTCCCAGCTGTTGCATGATCCATTGCACAGTCTGCAGCAGCCCCCTGTGGGTTAACACTGGGCAGCATATCAAAAAGCTGCTTCTGGCTTTCTAACAGACACTCAACTGCTGAAATTCAGTACATCAGAGGCTCTATGAATAAGACTCAAAAATTTCAGCATTAATGAAGCAAAATATAGTGGTAGCAAAGGCTCAAAATTATTCATGCTGTCCAGCTGGAAAATAAGACTGATTTATCCTTTATGATCAGAAATTAGATCAATTCTTGAGTAAGTATTAAGGGTAGCAATGGAGAGCTATGCAGGGACTTAGTGACATAAACACCAACCTCATCTTTTGCCACTGCTTTCTCCTTAACACCTTATTTGAATGAAGACTTTCCACTCACTCATCTTGATTTATGTCTTCATATACTTAATAGGTGGTAAAACCAAGGAATTTTTTACCATCATTACAAATTATCTGCATCATATGGGAGACTAAAGAACCTTCTTCAAATTTTTTGAAGGTTTTACTAGTCAAATTGGAAATAGTAAAATCCCAAACATGAAGATGTAATTAGGTATGTTAAAGTACTTCATGTATCTTTCAGTTTGAAGGAAAATATAACACTTCATGAATGCAGACATCTGCAGTGGGAATTTTAACTGATTCTTATATAGGTTTGTGTGATTATAATGCATCTCATACTTTTTTTTTCATTAGAAAAATAAAATTGAGGTCCTTTGCCTCACAGAATTCTCTCTTTCTGTATATTTCTAAAATTATAATAATAATTTTAAAAAAGGGAAAATAAGCTCTTTATGTGTGCCTCATTTAAAAATTGTGTGCCCCCGAAGTATAAACATGAATTCGTGGCCCACTGAAATGACTGTTTGTTTAACTTACTGCAATTGCTAATTTCGGAATAGAAGATCCCTATCTGTGAATGGATTTATTTTCAATGAAAAATACTAAGACATTAAAACCTAAGAAAACTCCTGGAAAACTCCTGCTTCCTGGAATGCAAATTTAGAAGAGAACCATTTGACAGTCTTTATAGATGAAAAATGTTATCATGAAACAGTTTTAAATTTGTTATTAATGTTGATTACATTAATTACTATTACATGAATTATTACTATCTGATAGCATTGACTTAGGGAATTGCCTAGATGCATAAGACAAAGCAAATTTTATAATTAACAAAAATCAACATTTGATGTTAAATTTGTGGGTATAGAACTCTAAATATTTCACATGAAGGCAAAATAAGAATGAAAAAAGAGTTCTCCAGAAAATATTAATAACTACTTACTAGATCCATCATTATGTTTTTATTATATACTTCAAAATTCAATATAGGAAAAGGAATAAATTTTTTTTGAGAGGTTGAGATGGCTGGAGCAACAAAGGCAAAAACTGATGTTCTGTTTAAAAGACTGCAACAGAAGGTGAGTTGTTGATTAGTTGATTTTTAAGTTAGTTATATGTCACATGGTATTATCCCCTCAATATTTTGAGTGGATTAAATGTATTATTTTCTATCAAGTTGCATATAGATCTGAAAATGTCATAGATGTGAAGAATAAATTTGATTTCATTTACTGCTAAATGCTCGTAGTAATTCCCAGTCCAAGTTCAGTTCCTACAGTTCTGTCCTCCACCTTCATGAAGGATACAGCCCATCTCACTCACCTTGCCATATTGTCTCCCCACTTTTGCTCACCTATCTACAAGCCAGCCATATTTTGTCAGCTATTCAAAATTACCTGAGCTAATAAAAAAAATAAAGTCTGGCAAGTGTTGTCCAAATGATGTCGTTTATTAATTTAAACCCAGCATGGGGCTAGTTAGCCCACACATTTAAATCTAAGGAAGCGAACTGCAAAAATCAAGGACTATCCCTGCTCTGACTTCAAAAAACAGTTGTGTAAGACTGAACTGCACCAGTAACACAGACTTACATCTCTGTGAGTGGGTGTTAATATCAAATATTTCAAGAATTCTTTTTTTTCCCCTTCACTACTAAAAAATGTATACATATTCTGACTAATTTTAAAAGAGTTGTTTAAATGTAGTGGGAAGTTATTTTTTTAAATTAACCCTGATTTAACTCACGCACAAAAAGTCTACAACATTTGTTTTGCTATTAGATATTACTGATAGTATCAGGATAACACTGTAGAAGTGTAAACTTGTCAAAATTGAAGCCACATGAATTCTCCATAAGCAATCTGGCACTAACTCTTCATCTCTACAGGGGAAAAAAAACCCTCGTTATCATCCGCTTCTAACTCCTTGTTCTGCCACAGAACAGCTTGATTTTTTCTGAGCTGTGATCTTGCTTTTACCCCTGATGTGAGAACGAGCCCACTGCAGGCACAGTGGGTGTCAGGTGTGTCCCACCGGCTGGGACAGGAGGTGGAAAGGTGAGCTGGAGGGTGCTGGGAGCAGCTGCAGCAAGGCATCTCTTGTGCCAGGGACACATTTCACGCGCCTCTGCACTCAGCCTGGGGATGCACAGCTTCTCTCAAGTGACCCTAGGATTATTCACACTAATTTACTACTCCTGATGAAAGTCAACTAATTTTTTAACATCGTTTTACTCATTTGCAATATTCTAGTTAACAAACACAGTTATACTGAATGAGAAAGAAACAGAAATTTCTTGGATAGAAAATTATTGTCACGATTCTACTCAGCAGATTAGAAGACTTTGCATAAAATGAAATTTAGTTTTGTGAAGTTCTTAGAGAAGTAACTTTTGCATCTGTAGAAAGGAATTTAATTTCTTCTTGTCCCCATCCAATATGCAATTTTAGGGTTTCTGTTTATGTCAACAAGTCTTGAAAGCCAATTTCTTTGTTTTAGACTTTTTTTCATCGACTTTAAACCCTGCACATACTTCCTGAAGTTAGATTCACTGTGGGTGTAAGTGACAGACTGTATTTCTAGCCAAACACATTCCCACTGGAAAAAAAATATGATTTTCAATATCTGAGGACTACTTTGCAACCTATTATAGCATTCTTATACCCTTGATCATGTAGTTTGTTTCTCTAGTAGTTTAGCTATGTCTGGCTATCTTTTCAAAAAAATTCACACAATTCCTTTTTTCTCAGTCTGGCACTCATGTAGAGAATGAAATTTGTTTTAAATTTCACTTCTGGTTTTGGACAGTTTTAAATTGCCTATTCAGAGAAACCATTCTTATTCATAGGTTATGTCATTGTCAAGCTGTATTTTATAAGGTGATCCTATCTCTCCACAATCATCTTCAAACTATTTAGATTATTTGATGAAAAAGCTCTCACGTCTATACTCCAGAGGCAATCATTTGTTTTCAACATGAGGCCTAATCATTGAAACTCTTATGTAGAGTATTGAAGAAATACAAATAAATCCTTGTGAGGTATTACTTTTTATGTGCTACATTCAGAGCAATGAGGGATTATATCATCATTCTCTTTCTATCCTTTTAAAAATTACTGAACACTACTACCCTTCACTTATTTACTGATGTAATTCAGACATACTGCAATTTGTATGAAAAGAGAATTTGTGTGACCTAATTATCCACATAAGTGAATAAACTAGGAAGATATTTTCTGTTTTATATACAGTGATTCTGTGTATAGGTATTTTTATTTAATAGAGAAAATTATCCATGTGGTCACTATAATAGTCAGAAGTGATTTATTAGTGACAGAACTTTTACACATTAGTCTGTCTTTACTTCGAGAGCTAAGTAAATTTTAGTCAACATGAAATGACAATCTGTAACACAAAATGCTTCCAGCTTGTTTATGAACATTAGTCTTCAAAACGTCTTTAAATAAAAGCAAAAGCTGAGTTCATTAGCTCCTTACATTTAGTGAAAGGTAAAATACTGAAAGGTAGAGAATTTATTCTATTTTCTTATGTCATTCCATAACAACAAATGTAGATGGATGAAAAATCATTAGTTTTGCTCAAAAAGATTTGCAACACTAAACTAAATAGGGCAGATATAACTAAATTAAACCACTCATTTCAGATCTATTATCTCACTATTTTAGTATTAATTTCCATTCACAAATCAGCTACTTTTTGGCTACTTGTTGACTACTTGCTGTTTGTAGTGAACACAACTGATTGCTCCAAGCAGGGATTAATGAATGAAAAACACTGAACCACAAATAAATAAAGTGGGTATCTCAGAAAATGCCCTTTGCATACCCAATACTTATCTATATAAAGAATTGCTGTCAGCTTTTAAATAAATGAACTATTCTATTTCTTGTTGTGAAGTGGTCAGTTTATAGACAACAAAGGCACTCAGAGCAGAAGAAGGATTTGCAAATTAATTTTTTTGTGTTGTTTCACTGAGTAAAATATTAAACAGATTCCTGAATGATGGCTTTATGCTTATTGATTCTTATTGCATAAGATATTACATTTTTATCAGTCAAAGTAATAATTTTAGAAGACACTTTTCGCTTGATGAAATGTGACTGTTTCTGATGAAAGTACTTATAAGTGTTTTAGGTTGAAGTCTCACTGAATGAAAGTTCTGCCATTGTAAATTTTGATTGTATATGTAACATGTCATTACATATGACAGATGTTTCAAGCCTTTAACATCCACATAGCTGTTCATTGGTGGCACTCTAGTATGTCCATGTCTTTCTTATACAGGGGAGTCCAGACTTGCACAATGGTCCAGACGTGGCCTCAGAAGTGCTGAGCAGAGCAGAAGGTTCACACCCCTCAGACTCTGATGGTGCCTCTTCCAGTGCAGCCCAGTCTGGGTTTGCATTTCTTTGCCCTAAGTGAGTATTGATCATTCATCTTCAATTTCTTGATCACCAGGCTCTTCTGAGAGAAAAAGAAATAGCTATTTCAAGATAAAAGAGACACAAAAACAAAAGTAGAATATAAAGTGTCTGTGTGTTACCCAACAGTAGAATGGAAAATATTTTAAAAATATTTTACATCTGGCAGTATGGGGTAAGACTTGCCTTTTAAGATCTTATTTATACATTAAGATATGAAAAATAGAGGAGAATCAATTTTTAAAAAATGCAAATCACAGTCATAATAGAAATAAACTGTGAAAACAGTAATATATAGCTCAATATCAGAAAAAAAAAAAATCACAAGAATTACAATGCAAAGGGTTGTGCTTGAGACAGAAGTACTGTGTGTGGCAGCCAGACCAACAGCTATGGTCAGACATGGGGAGAGCTGGAATGAGCTTCTTATTTCCTCTCAGTCTGTGCTGCTGGCCACAGCTGGGCCAAAGGGTCAGGCTCTTTGCCTGCTGCAAGTGCACATTCTTTACAGAACGTTTCAATGTGCCTTAAAATAGGAGCCTTTGAATATAAATTGGAGGGAAAGTTTACTTTGTGGTCTGATTTGAAAAATAATGAAAGGAAAAGACTGTACATTGGCTGCACATTGAACAGTTTTGGAAGTTTTGTAACTTGCATTGCCTCACTTCAGCATCCTTCATGTCCTGAATCCACAGATGCATATTGGCATGTGACATTTGCCTGTGGGCTTTATGCCCTACTTTATGCTCTATTCTAGGAGCCAAAAGAAACCTAAACCAAACCAAACCAAACCAAACCAAACCAACAAAAAAAAATTTAAAAAATTAAAAAAAATTAAAAAAAAATAAAAAAAAATCAAAACCCAAAACCACAAAAACCCAGAAACACATTTAAAAAAAAATCAGATTTTTTTAAATAAGAAAGAATAAAAAAAGAGGAAGAACAAATAATACATCTTAGTAGTTAGTCATTACCAATGAAGGCATCCTAACATGCTTCTGAACAATTCTGTGAAATCATCAAAACTCCTGGCAAGTGTGCTTTCTTAAAGTGTGTTTTCTTAAATTATGCTTCCTAAAAATGAAAGTGATTTGAAGACAGCAATCATGTTTAAGGTGTGTAGGAGCACTAATGGAGGCCAAAAGTGATCCAGAGCCAAAATTGCATAGTTTGGACACCAACAGTCTATCTTAGAAAGTTTTATCCCTGTTGGGGTAAGAAAGATCATGTTTACAGACATAAGCTAGTTCATGCCACTTGCCCTCAGAGTCTAAGATAGGTGTTACCCATCCTTTATGTAACATCTCAGACACTTTCAGCATTCTCCTTCCCAGAGAGATACACCATCTACATCATTTGATAACTGGAAGAAATGCTTGGCATTCACAGGCAGTTGGAGTTTCTGGGTTTGTGTGAATAGCACAGACAGGTGGTATCAAAGTTTTCCAAGTCTGAGAGAATCATGCTATCTTTAGTGTGTAGTACTTTGCATTGACTTCTGCTTCTACAGACAGAATCCATGCTTTGCAACTCAGAGATTAGAAGATGAAAGAAGCCCTGCTGGCAGAGATGCAGACAAAAATTGTATATGGGTTGGGGATTTAATAAGTTTATGGAAAATTATCTCATATCTCTTTCTTTAGAGAAACTATTCTCATTAAGTTTAGAAGGTGTGTTACTAAGATTCTTGGACCAGACATATCTTCCTGGTAAGCATGAAGACAATAATTTTTCATGAAGTGAACAATTTTTCAAGCTGTTGTATCACCATATGAAGCCTCACAGAAAGGAAGAAATAATTTCATATAAATGATTCAGATATTATTGTATCAGGAAAAATACTTATGGACATGTCATATCTATGCCAGTAGTATTTCCAAGTACATTGTTACATTTCAGAAATTGCAAGAAAAAATATTATCAACCTTAACTTCAGCACAGGAACTCTTAAATGCTCCTGAGGAATACTACCTACATTTTAACTGAATAATCAGTAAATGCTTTCATTTAGTATTTTAAAGTGATGCTAAAAATTTCAGTCTGTGAGTGCTTCTATATTCTGCTCCAGGTGCAATGTACCATCATTCCCTGGGTACATAGGGTACATTTAATCCACAGCACTTTTATCCTGCTTGATTCCAACAGCTTTGCACTGATATTCCCCTGAAGCATTTATTTTGTTTGCTTGCTCTTGAGCCTGGCTGCTACTGTAGCAGGTGCATCTCATAAGGCCACTACACTTGAGAGATAATGATAGAAAAAATTACAGGTGGACTAAGTGTAGTTTTACAGAGAAAAATAGAGGTTAACACTTCTCTGAAGTGATCTTTCCGTCATCAAACAAAAACCTTTCTTGCCGGAAAGCTTTCTGATAGACACCTGTAGCCTGTCTGCCAATCTTCCCAAGATTTTTGGGTGAAAATTATTTTTCCCTGCATTTAATAATAGCAGCATCTGTCAAGAAGCACCATGACAGTCAATTGGGCATAAAAAGTCAAAATAATTTCCAAAGCATTATTGAATTCACTAACATTTCATTTTTATAGTTGTATGAAGAAAGAGATAAAGAATACTTCGAAAGGGCAGGGATTTTCTTGAGACACTTATTACTATAGACAACAATGGCAACTTTTTTAGTGCTTGCAAAGTGGGAGGGAGATGGTCCTACCAAATGGAAAAAAACCAAAAAACTAAGACATTCTTGCAACATCAAGAATGTCCCTTTTGGTGCACCTGGGCAGTTTTCTCAAAGTAATACACAATAATTTTATGAGTGAGCAGCCAGTTACATATTATTTTCAATACTTTATCAGATCACTAGGGACTGGTTTACCTTTGCTAGTGCAAATGTCCTTGCCTATTCATTACTAATTGGAGGCATCATAACAAATGACACTGTGGCTGCAAAAAATTTCCTGAAAGTGCCCTAACTCTAAAGATTTCAGAATTAAGGAGATTTTTTTCTGGAAGTTAATATTTCATTATTTATTTTAAAAAGCAGAACTCTTATTGGTATAATAAGTTGTCAAAGTATTTTCAGGAAAATAGACCTAAAATTGCATCATATTTTTTGTATATATTTTCATATTTATTTGATTGCTAATTCAACCTTTACTTGTAATTCATTCTACTGTAGTCATTAGAACTAAATACTGATATGGAGGGAAAATATTCACTAAATTACTTAGAAATGAAATTTAAATTCTTATGTTAGTGTTTATTATACTGTATGTGGTATTTATTAAATACTGTATGATTATTTTATATATAGTTATACTAGGTCTTATATCTGTAGATTCAACAGATACCTGCAGTAACTTTTCTTTTTTTATGATGAAATGACAATTTCATAACTGGATAATGGACATTTCATCAGTCAACAGCTATTTTCTATCTAAAATTAATAAATTCAAATAAAATACTTAAATTACGTATTTATTAATTTCTAAATGTTGTTTTGTGGTGTAGTCATGACTATATAAATTTAATCCAAAAAAGTGTTTGATAATGAAACATTGAGATGTATTAGATTCTTACAAAATCATTTATATATTTGTCTATCTTGTTTAATTGCTTTATGCACTTTTGGCTTTGAATAAAGTATCATATATATGCAGTGTCTTCTGCTAATATATAATAAAGAAATAAGACTGCAAAGAGCTTAAAACACCACAAAACTTTCTGTCGAGAGTACAGGCATTTACTGGGAAGAGGAAAATGATATACAGAATTATATTGACAATTTTATTCTACATTTTCAAGCACCCCACAAACAATAGGCTTGGAAATAAAAAATGAAATCCTCTGAACAGTAATGCAGAAACACAGCATGTATCCATACACAAAGTGAACCAAAAAAACTCAGTTCATCTATGTCCAATTGAGTGTATCCCCATTTTTCAGCCTCTTATTTGAAGAGAGTTAATCATCACTCCTATTTCTTTTTTCGATATATTTGAAAGCTATAAATCTTTCAACTAGCTCCACAATCATTCCATGTAACCTGTATTTAACTTCTGGGTGATAAAGCAACTCTAGAAACATATTTAATCAGAATAGCATCAGTTATATAGCATATGTAGGGTGAGGCATTTAATTTTTCCTGCCAAGGAAAGCTGTTTGGAAAGAGACAATATCATCTGCAGCATCAAGGAAATATTAAGACTGCAGTCCATCTCACATTGCCATACACATTGTGTCATTAAAAATGTAAAGGGTTTGTAACTGTCATCAAGTACTGCAAAGCTTTCCTGAAAAGGAGAGGAAACAAACCAGTTATGTTTGAGGCTGAGTTTTATAGGATGATATGTTACAGTTCAGTTTCCTCAGTCACCTGAGCATAGACTTAATGGCCAATGATATCCTGCATCACTGAAATATCATCTTGCCTCCAAGTCAATAAAGGATGAACAAAACGGCCATTCCTTAATATTAAATATATACTTTTGGTTTTTGGTTTGTTTTTTTTTTTTTTTGACAAACAACTGCTTAGAATTTTACAATCATAGCAGTGATCTGCTCATTTCATCATGGGATGTGGAAACTGCTAAGGGAAACAACAGAGGAAATGCAGAAAACATGGTTAGATGAACCTTATAAAGTTTTGAGGAGTCTATTACATTTTTCACATGTAATAGAGGTCCAGGATTACTTCAGTTGCCCTATGAATCCACGTTGGACATCAATGGATGGGTAAAATAACTGATTCTAGAATAACTTTCTCAGGTGTAGGTGCTAGATTCAGTAATATATGAGAAGTATTTAATGCTATTTTAAATAAATCTGAATATCCTGCTTGTCCTTCACTTGTCACTCATGCTGCTAAGTGTCTTGACTATTCCTTCTGCCCTGTGCCATCTCTGCTAGACCTGTGTTTATGTCTTGGATATTCTTGGATATGTCTTGTTGCCTCATACATGGCAACAGAATATTAGAAACATACTTTCATTTAAATAACTAAGATTTGGGCAATTAGTTTGTAACCCCCAAAATTTTGAGGGTAGACTATATGCAGGAAAAAAATAAAAATCATATCCTAAGGGCTTATCACAATTTCTGGATGTGGTGATCAAAGGAGAGATATTAAAATATCTTAACAGCTTAAGGTTTCTTCTGCAGCAACACCGAAGAAGTTGAAGGCCAAGGCAGACCTTGTTCATACCTCTGCATCAGTGAAAGAATCAAGCTGAGCAATCTGAAAAGTTACAAATCTTTCACAAAAAAAAAAAAATTTGCATTCTCTGATTGTCTGAAAAGACATTATTACTAGAAATTATGTTCCCCAATAAAATCTGGCAGTATTTATGGAGGAAAGGGAGTGTGTGTGTGATTTAAGAAAATGCTTCATTACATGGGCAAACATGGAATGATACAGACAGAAATTATCAAGCATATTTCTATCTATTAAGCTTGTAGAGGAGATATGGAAACTTTAATATACTGGGTTGTGGAATGTTTTGGTGGCAAACAAAATGCTTCAAAACCTACTTGGTATCCCATATTAATGCCTCTAATGATTTCCATACAATAAATTCTCTTGGTCTTCACTTAAATTGCAAACAGAAAATCACCCAAAACCCCAAGACTTTTCATATTAGTTGTAATGAGTTAATGTGGAGTTTTGTTCATCCCTGACTGGTTTTCACTTCCATGAATATTCATGTAAAGATTGAGTGTAATTTGTTGTTTATTTCCTGCAATCATGTTGAATGCTTTCTAAGTAGTAAAATGTGACATACTTCTGCTGTTATAGTAATATATAGAGAGCCTTTAGTACAACATTAAAATAAATTAACTTTTGGTGTCCTTAATGAAATGAAACACATAAGTGGCTATTCTCTTTTGATGGTAACTGGAACTCCCCATATGGGCAGGGTTCACAGGCACCTCAACTCATTTCACATGCTGTAGTTTAAAGGCCTCCTACATGATTTCTGGCAAATAGAAACACTTAGATGCAAATAACAATACATCATGTCAGTGTCATACTGGAGTTTGGCTACCTAAACTCTGCAGGTGTGAAAACGATAACAATCAGCATACAGGAAATAATTTTGTCACATAATTTACAATGGCATAGCTTCCTATCTTGTCTTTGTGTTCTTCATTTTTTTGCTTTAAGTAGCTCATAGGGATGTATGAAGATATTCAGTATATTTGATATGACTGCAGGAGGCTAAAAATGATGACATGGAAGACGTAAAAACTTCCAGAGTAACAGCTGGAAGTTCAGGAGAATAACCACTGAAATATCAAAGAGCACCAGAAGTCCAGCTTTAGATTAAAGAATGAATGTACAATTCTTCAACAAATAAATGTTGTATTCCAACTACAAAATAAAATATTTAATGCAAATACATTAATCCCTGTAGCTGCAGTATGGATGATAGTTACAAACATACCCTTCAGTTAGAAGAACTGCTAATTGTGGGATGAAATTTCCTAGTATATTAAAGCAGGGATCATTGAGAAGCCAGATATGATAATCTACAGAATATAGATTGTTGTAAGTCAGCTGTGTTCAAAAAGCTTAATTCTAATCATTTCTGCATTTTTCAAAGTCCAATTTAACAGTCTATTTAATAGTTCAATCATTAAGAAGCTAATAGTTCAATTCACTTGCTTCAAAATATGCACCTGAGAAGTTCTAGTGCAGTGATTCTGTCTAGCCTCTGGCTGATGCTCTATTAATTTCTGTATGAATACTATATTAGTGTGAGGAGAGCTGTTTCAACCTCCTTGTGATTTCTCAGCTGTGGGTAAAAATTAATGGCTCAAGAGCCATCAAATAAAAGAACAAGTGACTCTAGACAAATTATGCTGGCATTCTCCTGAAAACACAGAAGGTCCTTGATCTTGTTCTTTCCTTCTATAACTTTTTCAGTTTTTAAAATAGTGTAGCAGAAAACAAATAAGCAGTCTTTAGATCAGAGAGTAGAATTCCCATTTCCATAGCCAAGTGAGTTATACTGTCTCCAACTTCATGAATTTCACATTTTGTGCTGATTTGTAGCGTAATTTGGACTAAAAGCATTCTAATCCTTATTAATTTATTTTCTTCCTAGTGTTATTTTTGCACTTATATTAAGCAGTCAGTAAACCACATTTTAGGAAACAGTTTTTTGTAGGACTATTTATGCACATATGCTAAGTAGAAAAGAGTTAACAATCCAGAAAGCAGTTTCCTGTTTCACTGGTCTGGAATCACATTCATGCTTGCTGTTCGTCTAGCCCTGCAACTCACATCGGTATGGCATCTTAACAGTAAAAAAATGGTAAATTAGACTTAATCTTTCTAAGTCAACCACCAGAAAGATGACTGATGAAAAAATATTTGGGTTCAGATTTCTACAAGAATAGAAGAATACAGATTTCGAATTCTGCTGTGTCTGTCTTGAATGGAGTTAACTTTCCTCGTAACAACATGCATGATGTTATGTTTTAGATTTGTGACTGAAGTTGTCATGATAGCACAAAATCATTTTGTTATTCTCATCGAATTAATGTTTTTAATATGTGGAACAGTGCTTTCATAACATCAAGGCTTTCTCAGTTTCTCACAGTGCCCCTTCCAGAAGGGTATTCCATGCCATAGAGCATCATTAGCAAAAAATGGGATGGAAAGTGCTTGTCTTCCAAGTTCTTGCTCAGAGACTGGCTAGGTATCAGTCTGTTTGTGGGAGGCAGTGATTAATTTGTTTGCATAATTTTTTTCCTCTTTTTTCCCCCTCTTTTCTTTCACTCCTTGAATTGTCTTTATCTCAACCTATAAGTTTTCTCATTTTTATTCTCCTTATTGTCTCCTTCATCCCACTGTGGGCAGGGGAATGAGCAAGTGTCTGTGTGGGTCCTACAACTCAAACTCCTTGTCTTGCTCCAAAGAACAAAAGCCCCTGATAAGAGCCAAGAGAATGTACCTAGGAAATTATACTGGGGAAAGATAGAAGAGAAAAAAGGCCAGCAATAACCTTGTCATGGACTAGTCTTGTTTCTTCCACTGATGTTCTTCCTGAAGAATCCTATCATAATTGACAGAAGAACTGGATTCTGGAAAAAACTCTCACAAGCAGCCCTTGTTTAGTATCACAGCTTGTGAGATGCTGCTTCTAAAGACTTGAAATACTCCTAGAAATGCAAATCAGACCTGAAAATGTCCTATCCAGCAAACTTAATTTCACTAATTTCTACTGCTTCTCTCTTATATTTATACTATTTTTTTACTGCCTAATTTGCCATCGTTTTCTTAATTCCTACTGAGAATGTAGGAATGTAACAGCTGGTGACATTTGTGTCTGAGTCCATATCTTCGTATTTTTATCAGTTGGAGTAGTATTGAGAGTAGCCTAGAGTAGCCTAATGATTCATTTCTCAGTCATATGTATCTAGTACATGAAGTCCAGGATCCAAAGATTAGCCTGAACCAGCTCATGTCTCCATCTGTAAACTGTTCATCTTCTATGAACTGGAAAGCAAAGATGTTCATGTTGCATTAAGACACTCTGTTCACTCAGATATCTTGTGATCTTATTTCTGTAGTCTTCGTTATTTTTTCTTGGACTAAAAGCAAGGGATCTTGATATGAATTTCTAATTATATTAAATATTAAAAATCTCTGTTTCTTACCTGTTTTTTAAATTTATTTCTCCATTACTCCTAATCAAACTGGTTTTGAGGAAGTAGGATCATCACACGGCCATTTCTATTTTTACTTTGTGTTTTCATTGTGTATAAATCAGTGCTTAAGGAGTAAAACATAATTCTCAACCTGAAAATAAAATGCTCTCATTATTGACTTTAAAAAAATCCTCTTTTGTTTATCAATTGCGAAATCATAGCAAAAGAGGTCCAGTGGACATTTCTTCTATGTTATTTAGCTATAGTGAACAAATATCTTTTTGTCTTGTATTCTTAACAAATAATAACAAGAGTTATAAGTGTAATAACAAAAATAGACACTAGAATTAATACTATGTTTTCTGAACTTTACATACACAGCAACTGACTATATGACACAGCATCATTTTAATCACATACATAAGAACGTATAACATTCTTCTTCCTAAACAAAATAAAAATTTGGAGGCAAATGAATAATTTATGTAAGGAAACATAGATTATAAAACAGAAAAAACTCTGAAATTACTCCTGAGTTTAATAAAAGGTGCGCATTGATTTTCTGAAGGAGATCACATTTTTAAAAGGAAATAATTTTTAAAAAGCCGTCGTGATTAGGTTACTAATATTAAAATTCTAGTAACAGTGAGGGTCACTCCATTAACACATCTATATTCTATATTTTTCTCATAACCGAAAGCTCTCACCTACACGTAACTAGGTCTGCAGAGCACTTACAATTGATCGATAAAATAAGGTTGTAGAGGGTTGCCTAAGAAGTGAGGTGTGTGATTCACCTTTCTAATGTGTTTCTGGAGGGTTCTAAAAGCACCTCATGATCAACTTAATAAATAGGTATCTACAGTGGGATCAAATTACCTAACATGCATCTGGTGAAATTTCAGAGAATATAAGATATCAAAGTTATCTTCACAGAACTAGCTGAGAGCCTCAGAGATGCACTCAGAATTCTAAACAGCACAAAGGTCACTCGTGATGAGCTCAGAAATTCTAAGTTTTACTTCATGCTTATGCATTTACAGCCAAGTCTCAGCCTTCACGCCTATTTTAATGTACAAGGTATGGCTGAGATGGAGCCAATTTTCTTCATTGCAGACTGTATGGCACTGTGTTTTGGATGCATTAATCAAACAAAGTCAATAAAAACAGCAGTATTTTTGGCATTGCTGAACAACATCTCCAGTTTCCCCACTCTGATTCTGCTACTTAGAAGGCTGGGAATAAACAAGAAATTGGGAGGAGACACAGTCTTTCACAAATAGATTAAAATAAATGTTCACCTTAAAACTGTATTTTCCAAAATAAATGGCTAAGTTAGTGCATTGGATTTTGCAAATATTTTTTAAGGTACTATCATTGAAAAATAACAGTTTGCCACATTATTATTAATTTATTCCCTGAATCTCACCATTTAGACAAATAAAGACAAATAAAGACTCATAAAGACAAATAAACTGCTACTACCTGTTCCTTATATTAAAGAAAATATTAGATTCTAGAACAAAAATTGCCAACACAGACAAATGATTGTTTTCCTGTAGGGAGAGCCAGCCAGGAACAAATTGCCATTGTTCAATCACAGCAGAAAGAACATGCAGAAATTTGGCTAACTAAAACATTGCTTTATGAAATGCTATGAAATAGATTTTCTTATTGAAAAATATGTGCCTTAGCAACTGAGCTCAGCTTACTAAAATGTTGCATTTTGATTCCTTACTGAGTGAAAGACAAAAGGTCACTGTGGCCTTTACAGGAATGTGTTTCACACTTTCAAACCAACAACCTATAATTCAGCCAGGATGTCTTATATCAATTAAGACAAGCTGGCTTTCAGAGTCTATCACTTTTGTTAAAAAGACAAGAAAACAAACAAAACCTTTACAATAAATCTTGACAAAATTAAAACCTGTTTATAGTGAACTGCCTTGTTAATAAACTTGTAGAACACATGTAAAAACATTCAAGTATTATTAAAACAGAATAGACAAACAAAAAGATGAATTACTGTAACAAAAGGAGTGATTGTAGGGACTCAATACAAAGGCAAAAAGCCCTTAAATTTTAGCAAAGAATTTGGACATCCTTCAAGATATGAAGGCTGCCCTTCTTATCCCAGTGGTGAATAGAAAATAATGAAAGAATTTGAAGAAACTTGACAAAAAGAAAGAGGAAATAGTGGACAGTGCTATTTTTAACAACAAGAGTAAAGAGCAAAGAACATGTAAGCACAATAAAGTGCACACGATGGTATGTTTCAGGAAAGGAAGTCTTGATAATCACACTGGTGAAATGGCTACAATAGTAGTGATGTGTCCGGGCAATTCTGTATCCTTTCTCCTACAGCTGAAAGACAAGTATATAGGAGACCATATATATAATGCTGGACCTACTAGAAAGGAATGCAAGTTCTCAAAGTGAATATGTGCACAATGTGACTGTTTCTAAAACTGATGCTGGATAAGATCAGGTACTGTGAAAGTGAGACTTCTTCCAGTTATTAGAAGAAGTTATCAAACTTGTCCTGAGCAAGTGGTCTTTAGCAAAGTCCCATCACAATTGATTCCACGTTAGTCTGTGTATTAATGCTGAAATATAAACTTTTACTTAGTTTATCATTCCGTTTTTGGTAAAGTTTCTTGCATTCTCACTGTTTTCACAAATAAAGGGCTTGTTTCCCTGATGCCTTTCTGCCTGTCCTTTGTAAAAATTCTATGTCCATCCCTAAAATCCCAGTGAGGTCATAGCACTGCAACTATCCCCAGACATCTAGTTCATAATTCCATGTTCCCTATATGTTGTGCATGAGGACACAGGCATTTCAGAGAGGAATGTGGTGGTGATGAGTTCCCTGTAAACCTGTGAGAACCTCTGTGATCATGCTGCCCTCTCATCACTGTCAAGATTGTTCCTCTCTTTAAAAGAGCTGAGCACTAATTAATTGCTGTAAAGTTGTTTATTGTAAAGGTCATCAGTCTCAAAAGGTAAAAAGTCCCATGCGTTAAAGTCCGTGCTAAAAGCTTTCAGCATAAAGTCCCAAATAGAAGTAAAGTCCTAAATAGAATAAAGTCCTAAATAGAAGTAAAGTCCCAAATAGAATAAAGTCCTAAATAGAAGTAAAGTCCCAAATAGAAGCAGAAGCCACTCTCCTGGTGCAAAGCCCCGAGAAGGCTGAAGTTGCAGCCTACTACAGAGTCCTGAGCAGAGGCAGGGCCTCAGCCTGATACAAAATCTCAAGAGGCAGATGCTCCCTGGTCTTTTCTTCTTTTGTTCTTTTCTTCTTGTTCTTCCTTTTCTTCTTCTTCATATGGTTGTAGTGATGATGATGATTGTGGAGGAAGAGAGAACAAGAGAGAGCTCCCACTCCAATGCATGGATTCTTATTTACAAATTACCCAATGAGCTAAAACCATGAATTTGAAGCATTTCTTCTAAACCAATTAGTATTCTAGTTTCTTAGTAGGAAAGTCTGCGTATAATCTGCGCATATGGCCTATCTGTTCTGTCTGAAAAATGTAAGCAATATTCTTACTATATTTTTATTATGTCTAAAACTATGCTTTGGAGCTCTCACTGAGAGTTGTTTTTAAAACTTGTTTTCTACATTAATATTTAGAACTATGTTTTTGAGCTCTCACTGAGACTAGTTTTTAAGACTTGTTTTTTACCTTGAGGCCTAGGCCTTTTACTTTTTAAGGCACTTAAAACATATTCTTACTTAAACTTAGTTACTTACATAAAACTTAAGCTTACACCTCTATTTCATATCTGTGTGGTTTAATATACTTTAATCCATCCAAAGGTTTTAATTCAAACCCTGTGTTTTGATCTCTCTCTGAGGAACTCAGAAAGGCCTCTGTTTTTCAGACTCCAATACATCACTACCTTATTTATGCAGATACACTTAGGTAGGCTCCCTTCAGCCTTATTTTGTCCAACACAAAGTTACACTTCTCCTCACTCCTCTGTGACCCTACGTTTGCCAATAGTGCCACCGCTTCCTCCCAGCCCTATGGATTGTCATCTCCTACATGTATCCTTCTTTCTTGAAAGCTGTCCTCCCTGTGGGAGTGGGTCGTTGGCAAAAGTGCCTTGTTCCTTCTTGGCCAGGGGGATCCTGCCTCTTCCTAGTAGTCCTCAAAGGAACCTCGAGTGTACAGTGTTGGATGTGACTACTGCAATATGAAATCTTCCTGAATATCTAATACTAAGATACAAATCAACAAGTCTAAAAAAATAGATTTAGGAAGTCTTATTTACCTCTGAGCTTTCACTAGAACTCAGAGCACAGGTTTGTCTATGGATTTTATTAAAAAGGATCTGATAGCAAAACACACCAGAGGAAACATCCGGTTGTTGTGCTTTACTATTACTTTACTGAGTTAATTGAAGATGCAATAGTACTGTTGTCAAAATTAGTTCATATTAAAGACTGAATCAACAGGTAAATAAGTTCAAGCTATGAAATTATCAAATGAATGCTGAAAATAATAAAATAAAAGTCTGACCTTGATACTAATATGAACTAGTTTCTGTCTATCTTTAAAAAAAATAAAGGAAGGAACAAGTATTTCTGCAGGCTTTTCTCTCACAGTAATCTAACTCTTATTTCAGTCAATGCAGTAGATACCTGAAACTGGTTATAGACATCCTTACAATGTAAATGCCAATTCTTTTCTTCAACACATACTGAACACATGTGAAAATCTCTTGCATAAAATAACTACTAAAAAGGAAATTATGAGGAAAGAAGCAAACAATGAGAGTGCTAATCAAGAAAAATTATTGGGAAAAAATTGTCTAACCAGAAGAGCAAATCATAAAAGATTTTTTGAGATTATTATATGAAAAACTGAAATATAGTTTTTCATAAACTTCTCTGAAGAAAGAGCCAAAACATGGGCAACATTTTAAATTATAAAATTTAAATATGTTGGCATAAAATCTTGAGTTCTCAATAAGTCAGCAATGATTGTGTCCAAGGCTTTTAGCTTGATTTATCAGGCAATATATAGCAAGTGCTAAATAATTCTATATATTCCCAATCTAATCTGATAGGCAACAATTTAAATTGATAAACATCTGGAGATAAAATTGGATTCATAAGTGTAAACAGAAGAACAGAAATATTTCACTGAGCATTATGTCTCAGTTTCATAAGTTTTTCTCTATCATGGATTTCACATAAGAAAAATCAGAGGAATATTTGTATTCATGTGTAAACACAGAATCAACATTGTAAGCAATGGTCATGAAATTAATAGTAAAACAATTCAGGGCTGCTCCAAACCTGATTAATTAAAGGGAAACTAGGGAACAATAACCTAGAATAACAAAGCCTACTTCATCCATATGCTGATTTCTATTTTAGTCTATAATTTAAAATCTAATTCAGAGTACTTGGCCTATATGCCTAAATTGATTTTAGGGATAATCATCTCTGATTTAAAAAAAAACCTCCAAAAACTAACCAAACAAAAAAAGGCAGCGCATGAATTTGTATTTCAACAATTATTTCAATATTTCTCATTAACATTGTTAGCATTTAAATTCAGCTGAGTATAGAACATTATTTATTTCTGGTAGTCAGTGGTCATGAAATTAATTCTCTGACCCTCAAATGCTCAATCCTGGAAGAAGTTCAAATTACTTGTCTGTTAAATATCACTGAATTGATGCTTGTCTAAACCAAATACAAGAAATTATAGTAGGAATGCCTCCTAACTGGCTCTTCTATTACCTCAGAACTATGCTGAGACATGCCCAAATATGACAGATCATTTTTCCACCAGAGAGTCTGCATGGCAAAGAAAGGCCTATATTGAATGCAAAAGCTTATCTGTGTGGTTTACATCTCCACCTTGTGTGCTAGATATGGATCTTGATACGACTTGCAGGCTAGGTCATGCAAATTGTACATGATACAATCCCCTCCCCTGTAACCATGGTTATATAAAACTTTGTGGAGATTAGATTTAGGAGGTGTGCACTATCCCCTAAATCTACCCCCTATGCACCACTTTGATCTGTAGATTAAATCACTTTGTTTCCATAAATTCCTATTGAAAAAAACAAATAAACAAAATAAAAACAAGAGAAAAATTACCATAGTACTAACTTTTGTATTAGCAGGAACTTGTTCAGCATCCAACCTCAGAAGATAACTCTGCTCTGCCTCTGCTTCTATTGGTAGTGCAGGTTTCCTGAACAGACTATTGTCTACTCAGGGCATTTACATAACTCATTCCTCTTCATATTATTCAATTATGCCTCAGTCACAGTACCTGGAGATACTTTTTATTTTGAAATACAATCTGTAGTGTTGCTTTCTGCCCATAGCATAATAATGTAATGATGAGAACATCAGTTATGATTGTGGTAGATCTGAGTACTAGAACAAAGACCTTTCTAATCCAGTCCTTACTTTCTAAATTTGCTACATATTTTTTTTACTAACTGTTAGTACTTCCCTCACTGTTGCTGAATTCAAACCATCTTGAGGTAAAGAATGCATCATTTATGGAAAAATAAATTGAAAGATAAGTAAGTGACATGGATTAAATCCTGAAAGGATCTAAAGAATTACCTATATTAAAATCATGACTCAGGAATTCGCATGTATTTCTCTGAGGGGAAAAGAAACCACAATCTTGAAATACATGAACTGTAGCATTACTGTCAGTCACGATCTAGGATCTTCCTGCTTCCTTGTCAGCAAAGTGGTTCACCAATGAACTACAGAAAATTATTTTTATTTCTCTATGGACAGTGCTTCAGCTTCATCAGGAAAGATACAAAACAGGACTATCATATTTAAGTGGTTTTTTTGCATGTCTTAAAATTTGCCTGAGGTGAGCCTGTGCATTTTGATTCCTTTACTTTAAGACAGGTCTAAATCCCGACTTCAACTTCAACTTCTTTAACAAGTTCTTTCACAGCCAAAAATTTTCAGTTTTTTCCCTGTTACTCTATCACAAGCCTAGCTCAGAATACTTGGAAACTTCAGAGAATGGAAAGATATTTCTGGATACCAAATAATCTGACAGTGTTCATATATTTGGAGTAACAGAATTTCCCACTGAAGGTCTTTAGAGAACATACGATTGATAAATGGGAAACACTCAATCTTCCCAGATAGGTATTATGGGGTCAAGAATGATATGATTTCAGTAAAATAGTCCCCTCTTCCGGTTAAATTTTGTGTAAGCCCAGATGTGTAGTATCTGAACATCATAATACCTAAGTCATTAATATTCAGAGGCCTAATCCTATCTATCCAGTCTCATCTGACATGCAGTGTGTATCTGAACATAAGTAAAGGTCCAAAAGAGAAGATACAGGACCTGCAATAGACTTATATTCTTCTGCGATACCAGCTGGAAGCAAAGTTTGAAAAATGGCAGTAAATGTTTATGTTTTGGAATTTCATCCAGTCCAGAGGATGCAATTCAGCCTACATGTTATTAAATAAAAAACGTTTTCCATATGTGGGTACCTTTATGTGAGAACATTTAGCAAACTTTTTGGTTCACCTTGAATCAGAAGTAGACATTTCTATTTGATCACTTGATTTGCTCTCTAAAATCCATTCTTCATACTGATAAAATCTGTAACTAGGAGGCTGAGACCTAGCTCACGATTAGAAACCTTAATTGGGAATTTTAATATGGAACTTCAGTGAAATATACATTGCACAGAGACATTCCATATACTTTTTAATACTCTGAGACAGCCACATAGGGCTGATAGATTTGGCATAGATTGTGCAGAAATCTTCTCTCAGGAGGGATGTGCTGATTAATCTCAAAAGTTATTAGGTACTTTTGTATGAACAATTACATTCAGCCTACAGATATGCATATCTGAAATTGTTACCATAGTCATAGCCAGACACTCCTACAGAATGATTAATCTGCTGAATTTTAGAAGCCAATTTCTGGATGAGATTAATTAAGACCTGTAAGTGTATATTAACGCTTATATGCAGATATCTACATTTTCTTAGATAAATCTCTTTCCAGGTTAGAAGTCTTGAAAGAAAGGAGTCTCTGAAAAATCAGTACTTCCAGAATGAGTAATTTTTGCAAATTTGAAAGTTAATTAGTAATTAAAGTTATTAATTTGTACTGAAATTAAATAGGCAACATACGTTTAGCTATAAAATCATCTCTATGTGACCAGACATTTACAAATTATCTGTAGTCTTAATTTTTCCTAAAAATTTTCTTTCTTTCTTTGTGAAAATCAAAGGAAGTTGCAATTTCACTTAAGATCATTATTATTCAAGTAGTCAGTCTGCACAACTAATGAATCCTTACAAGTAGCTAATTCTGATGCAGGTGGGAGTATAATGACTTTAGTGATTTGCCAAGAAAATCATCAGATATAACTTCATCATCAGTTCTTTGTTCAGCTCCACAAAGTGAAAACCTCCTGGATTTTTCTTTAATGGAGACAAATGACTCTTTAGAACCCTCTGGATACATTTTATCTTCAGTTACTACACAAAAGCTTTGACTTTAACTGAAATTAAAGATTGATTACTTATGTCCTATTCTGTACCTTCATAATATAAATTTTAGTGCGTGTTAATATTAGCAAAGATTACCGTGTTACCATATTCTTGGCATAAGCAAACAATGGTTATGTATTTATTTAGAAATTATATCTATTATTGTATAATAATTATATGTAGTAAATAATAGCCATGGTTTAGTTGAGGTGTTAGGGAATGGGCTGGACACAAAGATCTTGAAGATCTCTTCCAACCCTGTAATTCTGGGATTACATGTTAATATATTGATATATTATATATGACATAAAGAGAATATATATTTATAACTTGTATATATTGAATAGTTTTGGGGATTTTATTTTAGTGAAGAGGTAATATCAGAACTGTTAACAATTTCTGATGCTTAAGATCTTTTGCTACCTGTTGCTGGGAGTTGTTTGTTTCTTTGTGGCTTTTTGTTCAGAAGTAAACAATTGTTCATGAAGTTTAGTAGTTTAGTGTCGGTTATATGTGAAAGTAGATTTTTTTTAGAAAACTGAAAAGATTATATGGTAAGAAATTTGCAAAGAAGGGTAAGAGGAAAAATCCTCTGAAATTTATACATATATATATATGTGTGTAGAAAGAAAAACAAACATATATTAAACTTGGAACTATATTAAACTTGGAAGAGAGTTTGACTCCAGTAAGAAAGCCAAGGAAGCATACCAAAAGATACAGAAATGTGTCAACAGGATAATTACCTTTGTATCAAGAATAATTTACCAAAAGAGGAGCATAGGTCTTTCAATATTAGTACATACGACCAGTCATGGAAGCTGACTAAAGGGCACTGTGTGCCTGAGTACAAATGACTAAAAGGAATTCAGGATAATACTGATGAGAAAGAAGATCTGTAAAGACATAATTTTAAAAATCCTGCTGACTATCTATAACATTGATGAGTAAATTCTCTATAGTACTCTGATTATTCAGGAGTGAAATATTTAACAGGAACATAAAATTTGTGAAATTGGAAAAATAATCAAAACAGAAAGCTAAGAAAATACTGCCGTTTGTAATTTATGTACTCAGATTTCAACACATGGGGTTTTTTTCACTTATAAAATATTTACAGGGCATGAAATGACATATCCAATCAGCATTGATGTAAAGATTGTTTTGCATACCTAACTGGAGGGAAAAAAAATTGTTACATGGAAATAACAAAACATAATTGCAAAGATTGTTATCTTACAGTATTGAAAAGCACACTTTAGTGACATCTTTAGGTAGACAAAAAATATTTTATATTTTCTTTTCAATTTGTAGGAAAAAACAATTCTCATCACTTTGTGATATGTTCAGAAATGAAACAAAATCACCTACTTTGTAATCTCATTTCTGTTTTTCAGAAAACACACTTTTTCTCCTATTTTTTAAAAAGAAATTCACTTTTTTTTCATTGCCTTGGTCTAGTTTTTGGCAGTTTTCAATTCCCAACTTAAACTCCTTTGGACTCTGATGAAGGCTTGCAGTTCTTTGTTTCATGTATTATTGTCAATAAAACAAAATGTTATCTGCTTCGAGATGATGCTTCCAAAGGAGAAAAACAACAGCACTCCTTTCTATGAAAAAATGAAATATTTCTGCAAGTCTGTGCCTTATAAAGACAAGTATTAAATTTCAAGTTCAAGAAAGAGGTTTTATGAAATGGAAGAATTAGCAGACACTAGATGAAGCTATGAACTAAAATCTTTAAAGAAGTTATAACAATTTAAAAGAAAGAATGTGGCTGATCAATACAGACATAAAACTTTGCTAGAGTAGTGTGGCCAGAAAACTAGACTATCTTGAAACTACTGTGAAATGCATCATGAAGCTGGTACAAATAAAAAGCTTGGTAACAGGTAATGAGAGAGCTGAGGTTCCCATAGGTTCCTATCCAGTCCCCCATCAAACATGGATTCAAAATTCACTTTAAACACTACCGAGATAATGCTTAGCAGCCCAGCAGATTAATATAGATACAAGGAAAGTCAACGTCTTTAAACAACATTTGGACTAATGATTCAAATTGAGTTATATCCACTATTAAAAAATAATAATGATTAAAAATCTCTTTATCAAAGATCCATGATTCAATTTTTGATGAGCAGAACTGTTTATTCTTTAAGATAATGCAATTAATTGTTTTCTAGTGGTTATTCCGAGCTCTATTTTGTGTAAAAAAAGAAACATAATTACCCACCAAGTGTTTCTTAGCTCTCGTTATTTCATCCTTTATTGAATGCCACGAGTGTTAGTCGCCTGAGTATTGTAAATTTCTCTCTTTGCTTGAGAGTCATTTGGGTTTTTTTTAATAATTTAATATTTTTTCTTCATTATTAGTTCTGCATGATATGATTTTCCCTAAGCAGATCTTAACTTAAGATACAGTGCACCATTTTACGTAGAAAGCACTCTTAAACATGATTATGTTCCTTTAAAAAAAATACAGCTTACAAACCATATAAAACTAGCAAGATTACAAGGAAATTTCAGGTTTTATTTTACTTGCAACCATGACATTAGAAAACCATGAAAAGCTATGCTGTTTTTTAATCTCTGATTTTGTTCTTAATTCCAAGGTACAATTGATACAGAAAATAAAGGCATCTATCCTTCCTTTCACACACTTCAGCTAAACTTTCCCAGCTGTCTTACTTCCTATATGCATCTGTCTGATACTGATATAATATTTTCAATAATAGATTCTACTGAATTGTCAAAAATGCTTTAAATATAAACATGCAAATTTAAATTTAACTCACATGCATAGTAGATGCACACAAAAAGATTTAAAACAAGATAAACCAAAACATAACCATGATTAGAGTTGTAGACTTGAGACTTAGTGGTTGGGATTTTTTTTTAATAAATTTTTCAGTGCAAGATAAGTTCACTTCCCCTTCTTTATTATTTCTGAGTACATAATTAAATAAACTGGGCTTTTCCATCCTGCCCTGGAAATGAACACAGCAGAATACTGCAGATTCTTACTAACTTTGATTATTTGCTGTGTAGATGTATAGTAAGAGGAGACTGCAGACACAGGATAGTTTTAGTAAAAGAAGTTGCAAATTATCTAAAATTGGTTTTCTTCATCTTCTCCTCTTCCAAGCAGTCGTAATTTCCTTTTCCTATTCAAGTATAGAGGGGGCCAAATGGGATCTCTTATGTCTTTAAGTCCAGTTATATACTAGTTAAAGGAAAAAATCACTACTGGGGAAAAGCCATCTAGATTTTAATATAAACTTGTATTTCAACATTCAATAGTGGATTATTTTCACCTCCATTGTTCAGAAACTTTTTTTTAATTTCTAGTATAAATGTATATACTATTACATTCTTGCATCAACATGGTTTATCACTCCAAATATAATTTTTAGTCACTGGGGCTTATCCCATGTATACTTAAAGACACCCATTATATTCCTTTTTTGAAAATTTTAATTATTAAACTAAGAATATTAAGATTATTTGCTCCCCAACTGAATGTTTTCCTTCCTTCTGAGCATAAGAATATTCCTTCCCTGAACCAACAACAACTCAAATTCACTTTTAGAACAAATTCTGGTGGGTTTACCTTGGCTGGATGCCAGTGCTGCTCTATCATTCCCCCTCTCTAGTTGAACAGGGTGTAAAAATATAACAAAAACTTGTGGGTCTAAATAAGGACAGGGAGAGATCACTCACTCATTTTCATCATGGGAAAAACAGACTTGACTAGGAGAAACCAATCAATTAAGAATAGGGTAATGATGAAAACCCCACCAAATCTTAGAACATCTTCCTACATCTTTCCCTTCTTCCTGGACTTCACCCCTGAGTTTTCTATGTTCCCCCCACTAACAGCACAGGGAGATAGGGGGCTGCAATTAGTTCATCACATGTCTCTACAAATCCCTCCTGTTCAGGAAGAGAACTCCTCAGGCTCTTTCCCTGCTCATGCGTGGGGTCCCTGCCATGAGAGACAGGCCACCATGAAACCCACCCCTGTCAGTGCTTCCCACAGGCTGCAGTTCTTCACAAACCACTCCAGCATGGGTCCCTTCCACAGGGTGCAGTCCTACAGAACACACTGCTCCACTGAGGGTCCCCCATAAGGTCACAGATCTTGGCAAGAAACTTGATTTATTCTAATTTCCCACAGAGTCACAGCCTCCTTCAGGCATCACCTGCTCTAGTGTGAAGCTGTCCATGGGCTGTAGGTGGATCTCTGCTGCAGGGATACAGCTACCTCACCATGGTCTGCACCAAAGGATGAAGGGGAATCTTTGCTTTGGTCTCTGGAGCATCTGCTTCCCATCCTTCACAGACCTTGGTGTCTGCAGGGCTGTTTCTCTACATATGTGCTGTAACTTTTTCCCTTCTGAAATATGTTATCCCATGTTACCACTGTTTCTTATGGGATTGGCATTGCCCAGCTGCGGGTCCACCTTGGAGCCAACAGACATTGGTTCTATCAGACTTGGAGGAAGCTTCTGGCAGTTTCTCAAACCAGCCACTCTTGTCTCAAAACATGCAAATATAATACGCAAATGCAATCAAAATTATGCACAGATATATACATATAATTATTATAAATTTATTTATATTATTATATATTATTATACATATATATTATTATTATATACTATATTTTAGAGATATATATATATATATATATATGTAGGTTAAAATTCCGAGAGACGGGGCAACAGAGAGATGTTTTAAAACTGGTTTTTAAACCATTTTAAAATGGTTTATTGCCTCATGGCATCAGTCTCATAGAAGGGTAATGAGACATTAAAGATGTAACATCCAATGCCATAGTATCAGAAGCTGCCTAATTCTTAGTTACAACGCCTTATGACAATTTTTTAGCCAATCACATACTTCTATGAAACTTGCTAGCATCTTTTTAGACCAATCATATAACACTTCACAAACCTACATTGATACATCTTACGCTTCTAACTAACTTTATAACAGATTCTATTGCGAAACTTCAAAATCTTTTAATATCTTACTTACCATATTGCTTTGCTTACATAATACATATTTCTGTTTGCTTAAAATATATTTCTACTTCAACTACAAACTTATATTCTTGTTTTATGTCTGTTTTACTTTTACTGTTCTAATTCTCCAAGCCTTCTCCAAGGTCTTAGGTCAAACATTGTATCCATCTCTACCTCTGAGCGTGTATGCACAAGGCCCTGAGAGCTCTCTGTGCTTGCATTTCCCACATATACATATACACATTTATTTATAACTTACACATTATCATTATTAGTCATTTAGTGTTACTGCAAAAAGACTTCTTTGCTAAAACCAAGTTCTGCACTTCTGCCTTTCATTGTTTAAGCAATGTCCTGACTTGTGATTTCTATGCATTCTATGGCCAGCAGAAGGTTTCAGAAACTGGGAAATATTCCCACATCTGAAAAAGGATCAGCTAATATACCTATTTCTTAGTAATTCCTTTGGTGTCATATCTGTTCATATCATTATGCATGTACTTTTTAGGTCTAGAATCCATAATGTCTTTCTCGTGCACTGTGTCCTTGTGGTTCTTTTTAGATATAGATATAGATGATATAGATATTTCTAGATATTTATAACTGCAAAGAAATCTTCATTTATTTTACTTGCCATATGAGGTACAGTTTGACTTAATAATTTGGTATATTCTCAGTTTTTGCCTGGGCTTTCAATGCTCCATGCACTCCAGTTTCATTTTATGCAGCTTTCTTAAAATTGTAAAGTTCATGCTTAGTCATATATCATTATAAAGTAATTAATTATTCTTTTAAGTCAGGGAAACTTCTTTACAAAATTGCTCTCTCTTCTTGCTTGCAATTTCTATTCTACACATGGCATCTGCACATGTGATTCAATTCAATTCCAAAACTCATTTAAGCTCCACATTTAACTTCAGGAAGGTTTTAGTAGCTTTATATGCTTCGTGCTAATATAGCAGCAGAATTAAAAAATAAATTGTCTTAGTGTTTCTTTTATTTGAGAGACATTTATCTTTAATCCTGCCAGATTTTTTGTGTTTAGTTATCCAGATATATGAAAAATAAAAAATAATTTGGGCTGAATTTGAAAGCAAAGAGCTTGGTTCCCACAATCTTTCATTGCAGACTTTTACCTATAAAACTCATTTACATTTTTGCTTCATGAAAACATGAAACTGATGTAAAAGTATAAGAATTCTGTTTGAGTTCCAAATGCAGTATTACATCTCCAGACTACTAAGTGATCATGTTAAAGCTTAGGTTTTGTTTAGACATCAAAGAGAAATTAGTTTTCTACATCTGAGTGAACAAATATCCTTCCAAGGTGAGCAGAAGTCCTGAAAAAGGACAGGGAAGAATGAGGATGATTTTCACTGGTTATGGTGTATCCCCATTTTTCTCTGACTACCTTATTAATGGCAAAACTTATACACACTTTTATAAACAGTCTGATGATATGTTCTCTTTCTTTCTTTCTTTCTTTCTTTCTTTCTTTCTTTCTTTCTTTCTTTCTTTCTTTCTTTCTTTCTTTCTTTCTTTCTTTCTTTCTTTCTTTCTTTCTTTCTTTCTTTCTTTCTTTCTTTCTTTCTTTCTTTCTTTCTTTCTTTCTTCCTTCCTTCCTTCCTTCCTTCCTTCCTTCCTTCCTTCCTTCCTTCCTTCCTTCCTTCCTTTCTTTTCTATCTACCAGCCTAACCACCAAATCTCCCTCTCCAATTTAGAGAAGGATGTTGTTAAGAACTCTGTCAAAGGTTTTACAGAAGTCCAGAAAAATGACATTGGTATCCCTTCCCTTGTCCACTGATGTGATCACTCTATTGTAGAAGGCCATTGGATGGGTCAGGCAGGATTTCCCCCTGGTGAAGGCATGCACAGCTTCTAAGAGGATCTGTTCCATGACCTTTCCAGGCATGAAGGTGAGGCTGAGAAGTCAGCAGTTCCCAGGGTCCTCCTTTCCACCCTTTTAAAGATGGGTACAATATTTTCCTTTGTCTATCTAAACCTGACTTAGCTATGTGTGATGTAAGAGGGAAGGATCTTTGCTGATTTTGGGAATACTGTAATGTATGGTATTCATACATTATGACTGTAGTTCATGTGACCGTAGTTCTCCCAGTAAACCCTTTTCAAAAGCAAACAAATGTATATAAAATACATAACTTTCCTTAAAAGAGACAAACTAAAAAGGCTTTAATCAAACACTGAGTAACATCTATTGCATATACTTTTTTCCCATATTTATGTTGTCCATACATTCATCAGATACAACCAGTTATCCAGTTGTTAATTCCTATTTATTCTATGTTTCTGTATTCTGGACACTAGCTGCTTAGGACATGTGTCCAGGGCACACCAGATTAAGCACTAAAACTAAAAATACCTGAAACTGTTCTGTGAGTGTATCTAGCACAGGAAGTGTTGGATACACTTAAGAAGGATGACAAATGTGCAGTGCTTTGAATCAATGTGACAGTGACAGCCCCTGGCTTCCTACCAAGCCAAGTACAGCTTAGCTGTAGTGTGTGAACTACCAGGTGGCAAAGACAGAAGAGCCTGGGGATCCCTGTTGCATATCATCCATCATACTGCTCCCCAGGTCTCTTCACTCTTTTTAACTTCTGCAGAGAGCAGCATTCTCCTTTACCACACAGCCCTACCTCATTTGCAGCTCAGACTGAGAAAATGTGAGAGCCCCTTATACAGGTAATCCATAAAAAATAAAGACCTGCGTCTAACAGTTTATTAGCAGCCCAACAGTCGATTTAAAGCTTCAGGATCAGTACCACATTTGAAATACAGGCGTGAGTTTTTTAATGGTCGTGCTTAATACCCTCTTCTAACTCATTTTGAAATGGCAAAAATGAAATGTAGTTAGTAACAATTTGATCCTACAGGCATACATTTCCCAACTACACTTTAACAATTCTGTTTGTCTATTTTAGACAGAAGGAGGCTAAGAGGTGACCTTATTGCTGTCTACAGCTTCCTAAGAAGTAGAGAGGGAGGTGCTGATCTCTTCTCCGTGGGCGTGCAAAGAATGGTTCAAAACTGCACCAAGAGATGTTCAGACAGGACAATGGCAATAAAAAATTCTTTGCTAACAGAGTAGTAAAACTCCAGAACAGGTTTCATAGAGAGGCAGAGGATACCCTAATCTTGTCAGTGTTTAAGAGGAATTTGGATAATGCCCTTAATAACATGCTTTACCTTTTGGTTATCCCTCAAGTGTTCAGGAAGTTATACTAGACTATAATTGTAAATTCCTTCCAAATTAAACTATACTCTTTTGGTTTATTATGTTCTGTCCTATTCTAATCATGCAGAAGAAAATTTTTAATATATTAAAAATATTCCTATAAACAATATTTTAAGCAAAGAAACTTTATTGAATAAATCAAATAAGTGAACCAATCAATGTTAAAAAGATTTGTGAAATGTTCTTTAAGTTCATGTTACTTGTAAATGCAGATAATTTCTAACATTTCTATAAGTGAAGTTAATAAATTACTTACATGTCTAAGTCTAGTATAAACACAATAATGGTTAACTAATAATTCAAAATAATTAAAATAAGCAATAATAATATGTAATCAATAATTCAAAACTACTCTGTTTGTTTTTAATGTCTTTGCATATGTCATAGTAGAATGCATGGATTTCTTCAGTAGAAGAGTGCTTGTGGGGTTTTTTTCTTCTCTTTATTTTTGAAAAGCAAAACTTAAAATCAAAAGCATACTGACAAGCTTATATTTATCACTATTGCTTGATATAAGTGTGCAAATTCCAGAAAGTACAGAGCCAGGCTCTTTTTTTGTACACAAACTGACACACAGGAGGTCCCTCTGAACATCAGGAAACACTTTTTCACTGTGGGTGACCAAGCACACTGACACAGGTTATGCAGAGAAACGGTGCAATCTTCCTTCTCAGAGATATTCAAAAGCCACTAGACATGGTCTTGAGCAATTGGCTTCATGTTGTCTTGCTTGTGCAGGGAGGTTGGCTGAAATGACCACCAGATGTAATCAAAAGGGGATCTCTTTGTTTTGTTTTGATTCTCTACAAGCAAGTAAGTTTTTGTGCATTTTTTCAGAAGAAAATAATAATATTTAAGTGGATTTTGTTGTGAATTTTTTCATTTTAACTTTCTTTTTTTCACTTATGCAGGAGTTAGAAGAGAAAGTTTCTCAAACATTACAGTTCAAACCCTATATTGCTTTATTACCTATCAATGTCATTCATGACTAGCTGCTCTTCAAATTGAAGTAAAGATAATGTTTCTTTACTTTTGACATAGGAGAATATGAAAGAGTTTCTGTGCCTGAGTTTCCAAAAGAGAGCTGTATCATTATGAGTACAGAATATGAAGTCTGGATATGAAATCTGAATTAAATGTCAACATTAAGGCCTCTAAAATGGCTTAGACAGTATTGCAGCAATTCCTGCCTCTGAGATATAATTTATGCTTTGTAAATATATGTATGCAAAAAAATTGTTTTCCATTTTCCAAGATGAGTGTTAGCTATTTCCACTTACAACATTTAATTTTGTGTTCCAAAGAACTACAAGGAATATTAGGCAAATGCTAGTAGGTTTTAATTAAGTATACAACATGGAAAGTTGTATTTTTACTCAAAATATTACAGCACATAAAAAAACCCACAAAATAAAGTATTTATATTTGACATTGACATTTACTAATGTTCTTTCAAAATGTTATTGTATGAGTAAAAAATAAATGAAGGTATAAATTTTAGTTGAACAAGGTATGTGTGTATACTCACAAAAATATGAAATACAGAGATCTGAGTGAAAAGTAATTTATGTTGTACAGATTTTAGATACTGATAATACTGAAAGTTTAAAAAAATTACAGTATGTACACAGCTCAAAACATTTTGTGAGTCTTTTCTCAGTTAGAGAGCAGTGAGGCACTGGAACAGATTGCCGAGAGAAGTTGTGGATGCCCCATCCTAGGGATTGTTCGAGGCCAGGCTGGATGGGGCTTTAAGAAATCTGGTCTAGTGGAAGCTGTCCTTGTCCATGGAGGGGGTTTGGACCTTGATGATCTTTAAGATCCCTTCCAACTCAAGCCTGTCGACTCAACTATTAAGATTAGAATTTTCAAAGTGTTTGTCTATGGACAAATTCTACCTTTTCTAGAATAAGTATTAAACCCCTGAGTTTGATAGGAATAAAATATAGAATTCCATGTGAAGCCTATTGGACTTGAACACATCTTGGACAGAGCTTGGATCTGTTTGCCTGGTTCTACAGTGGGGCTTTAAGCAGGTCTGGGCAGAAAAATACAATGATCTTCATTAGTAAAGAAGGACATGATACATCACTGGGTGGTATAGTTCTGTTTTGGCATCTGTCTTACCATAAATTCATCTGTGACAATTTTTAGGAAAGGCTCTGATGGAGTCACGTCAAATAAAATTATTTCTGGGCTATGTTTCTACAGTTTTCCAGCCAATAAAAAATAACTGAATTGCAATCTTTCAATCTATCCCATTGTTCTGTATAAAAATCACAGAACACTGAAATGTACTTTTAGACTGATGTGAAGTGTGCAAATTCCATACCTTAGAATTAAGAATGATTTTGAGTTTGGATGTATTTTGTTGGAGTGGTGATATTAATCCCCTACAAAACTGAGTGGAGCTATTTGAAAGAAAAATGTCACAAGGCAAACTGTTTCAGTCAAGATAATATGGTTCAAATTTTAACAGCTAAGATATTCAAATAACTTATATATTTTATTTTTATTATACTGTTTCATGATTTCATAATTATTACTTAGAGTTTAATTATTTTGAATTGCTAGTCAAAATTATATAAGCTTTAAAATAAATAATCACATCTTTTTAGGTAGTGGAGCAATTTACGATTTTTACTGTTTTGATTTTGGCCAGTGAAGTAAC
Organism: Sturnus vulgaris; assembly: GCF_052056855.1. Classification (NCBI taxonomy): domain Eukaryota; kingdom Metazoa; phylum Chordata; class Aves; order Passeriformes; family Sturnidae; genus Sturnus; species Sturnus vulgaris. The sequence goes on from NC_142244.1 coordinate 75,288,993, forward strand.
TTAGGGTTATTTTTCTGTTTTGGTTTCTTTTTAGAATGAATAAGTAAATTAAAGTCTACAGGATGGCTTTTCTATTATAGGGCTGGTTTTGGAATGTTTTTCTGAATGACACTTATCAATGCATCTGCTGTTAGAAAGCTTGTGCCATAGTCACAGTAGTTTATTACCTTCAATTTTTGACATTCAAAGCAATTTGTAATCCCTCCATTTTGAGATATTTGTCCTTGCTTGCTTCCTTATTTCTTTTCTTTGCTTGTTTACTTGCTTGCTTGTACTGGAGATCCAGGTCTGAATTCAGCACTCCAGCTATGGCATCCCATGCTGAGTAGGAGGAAAGGTTTGCTTCCCTTGGCTGCCTGCTGGAAACAGCCTAGTGCAGAGCAGAGTGCTCTCGATCCAGTTAAACCAATAGTTACAAGGTGACATTTAACTGCTTGTTTAAGGTTTTAGCTACTTGGAGACATTTTTTTATTCTGCTAATTTTGCCATCGGATCCTTACCTGAAGAGGCTACCTTGAAACCTTTCTGTCTGAACAATGTATGCAGCCAACACTAACAAAAGAGTTGCCCCAGATGTCCAGTTCATTATCGTGGAAGTAAATAAAATATACAAAAGATGCCATGCCATGGCAGGAACAAAAGGTTTCTTATTTAGAACTAAGAGGTAGAGGCAGGAAAAAAGTCCAATTCTACCAAAATTACCATGTCATTTACTAACAAAAAACTTAAGAGAAAATATATTAATTAGTGAAAAATGATTAAGTTCAGTTAGAGAGAAAGAATCAAACCACCCTGATCAGTAGTTTCCTCATTAGTATGACCAAAAATAGCTTTCCTGTCAAGAACAGAACAGTACAACCTATTTAAATTGAATTTGGGTTGTTTCTATTGGTAGTTATAAACAACCCACACTCTAAAACATCAATGTTGATTCCTCTTGATTCACACATCATCCTAACTTTTCAAAATGTGATGAGCAGCCCCCAACATAGCTGCTGCTGTAGCACTTATGGTTATTCTATAATCACCTTGAAGCAAGATTTAGCCAATGCCCTAAATTTCATCACACCATGTTTATTCAGTCAGCTGTTCTTCACAAGCCTGAACTTACTTTCTGTGGAGGCATCACAATGGCATGATAGTAAATTCAGTTTGTTGATTTCAGGATGACAGCTGAAAGCCAAATGTCACCTGTTCACCGTGACAGTCTGAACTGGCCTTACAAACCAACCCTAAACATCCAGGTAAAATGACTGTCTTCCAGTAGCACCAATTTTTATCACCCAAGCATCACCTTTCACACTCTGAGTCATGAATGTCTAAAGAGGATGGGAGTACAAGCCAAAACAAAGGTGCCTCAGAAGTCATAAACTAGCAGTTGTTTTTCAGAAGTAACTTTGCCTATATCAGAATGAAATTTGTAATATTATGCGAGTAAGTAAGCATTATAACTCATTATTATATCTCGGAAGAATGAAAAAACATAATATTCCCATCTCAGAATAATTACTGAGCACAAAACTAATAATTTTTAATCCAGTGAACTTTGATGTCCTTTTACCCTGTTTTGAAGAAATAAGCAAGTTTGCCACTGTGTCTCCTCTAAGTGTCACAGAGACAGTACATGCTTCCTGTTTCTTACCCCCACTTTGTATCCCTGGTTTTTTTTGTTGCTCTAGTTGCAGGATGGTTTCAACTACTGACAATTTAGAAACTTTCTCAGATTTAGAACAGTTTGAATTTCCAGTTGGATGTCAGTACATGTCTTCAAGGTTCAACGCAAACTTTCTGCATAACTTTAGGTGCAATTTTCTACAGGTGGCTAAGCAGAAGGTAGATTTATATAGCTGTAATAGGAACAAAACACTTATGCTTATATTAAAGTAAAAGGGTTTCAGCAACTGTTCTACAAGCTTGCTTGGTCTGAAGTGTAGCATGAAATATGATTTTCAATGTGAAAAAACTGTTAGGAATGCAGAACCAAACAGACTATTAGGGCAGGCAAGTAAGAGCCTTTCAGCTTCCTGATGTAGTTATTAGCTGTGTCCCTACTGAAAACTGATATTTCTAGTCTTGTTTCTAGTTTGATCAGTGAGGAGGCTATATTTTAAAGTATTGAATTGGAGATACCTACCATATAAATAGAAAGTATGACATACTGAATCTTCATACTATTTTATAAGCAATACAGAAGTGAATAAGGCTGAAACTTTCAAGAATTGTGAAGTAAATGTACATATTACTCAGGATTATATTCATTATGTGCTAAAACTAATATTAGTAATTTTTGTGTTTCTTCTTCAAGAATGTTATAGTAGTTCTTAGTAACTTTAAATATGTATATTATATGCAGTATTTTCCATTGATTACTAAACGAGGAAGTAGACTAAACAAGTATTGATGTCATTAGAAATAATTAAAATCTTTACATTTTTAAAAAAAAAACATTTAATTGTACTCACCATGCCTATAAATAAACTCGTAATTTCATAGTTAGATACAGAATGACTAAATAAATAGTTCGGGATCCCATACAATATGTATGAATAATGCAATTTTCTACAAAATATTTATGTGATGGTACCAGAATAATTTTTAAAAAATTGAAAAATAAACATTATTTGATCCGTATTACCTACAAAACTCACATGACAAACAAAACTCTTGAAAAACTTCACTATTTAAAAACCCCAAAACAACAGTAAAAAAAATTACCACTAGCTTCCCACTGAGAGCGTGTTTGAAAAAAATGTTTTAGAAAATCCATAATTTTTAAAATTAAGATTTGAAAATCCACTATCACCTTGTGCTCTACCTTCCTTGCTGTTTGGATCTCTAGATGTACAGTATATATAAATGATAAGGGGCTTCAATGCTACTGTAAAGGAAGAAAAATATTGAAACAAGCAATTCCCCAGTGCAAGAAAGAAGTAACAAAATTATATAAAGTTCTATATTTCGTGAGTAAAAGTTCAAATCGATATTTGCAGCCTTGCCTTGCTTGATCTTTCATTTCTCTTTCCTTTCCCCCTTCTCTTTCCTTTTCCCTTCCATCCTCTTTCCTCCCCTCTCCTTCCCTCCCCATCACCTCCTCTCCTCTCTTTGATGTGATGATTATTAAGAAGTACCCCAGATTTTCAGGCCCACATGATTCAGACAAAAATTCAGTGTGCAGGAATCACCTGTTGCACTTTTAACTTATGCTAAGGATATTCATACATCAGTGACAACCTTCCTGTTTTGATGATGCAGCTCATTCACCTCTATTCAAAGGAACTAACAACAATTATACGTTTCTGGTAATTTACATGTTAAAGTTTATGAATTTCTAACGTTACTCTCAGTTCTGGCATTGTTATGAGAGAATCTGAAACAAATAACTTGAAGACTATATCTGTGTAAACAAGCAAGATTAAAAATCAAAGCAATAAAAATTGGTTTATTTCACTTTCCTTCCCAGTTGTTTTGCTTCACAGTGGGGAAACAGCACTTTTTGTAAGAAGACCTGTAGCTTCTTAGTTTCCTGTTAAAAGATCTTAGTCAAATCCTGTAAACTTGACAGCTATTGAAACTGAGGATGAGAAATGGTAAAGTTGCCCTCAAAAAGCCATTTCCCTGCAGGGCAGTCACAAGAGTTTGCAGGGGATGGAGAAGTTGGATTTAGATCCTGGTTGCCAGGCAACAGGTAAGGAAGGAGCAAATCTTTCTTAAAGAGATTGAGTGGTTCTTCACAAGTGTTTATACACAAAGAATCCCCACTTGAAAAAAAGCAGCAACAAGAAGAAAAAGCTATTCCTGCACAGACAGAATTGCTCTGAAAATTTTGAAGATGGAAAGGTTCCGTAGTCCACAAATTAGCCCCTGAAATCAACAGAACCATCATTTCTTTTCCCTTTATATAATCTTGAATGTTAGGGTTGGTTGGTTGAGATGTTTTAGGCAGTTTTTTTTCCTTTGCTTCTTCGTTGTTGTTCCTGGGTTTCCTTTTTTTGCTATTTTGTCCCTCTTATACATAATCAATTTCCAGAGAGGTGGTGAGGGGTTTTGGCTATTTTTGGTATTTTTTACTTTTTAAAATCATCTAATAATATAATAGTTGATATGAAAAGATAAATCAGTCTTAGTGCTTTAGCAAACATGCCCAAAACAGGAAATACAAAGACTTCTAAAAAAAAAGGAATTTTAACGTCCAGCTATCCCTCCTCTCATTAGGAAATAAACAAAAATAAATACATTACTAATCCTTTTTGGACCACTCCATTTTGATCTTATTTTTTATCACAGAATTTGTTGGTTTTCATGCTAATCTAATTTACCATATGTGGCTCCATTCAAAGATGAAAACAGTAGGTTTATCTAAAAGAACAGGTGGTATTTTATGTTGGATTTTACTGAGATATATAAATATATTACCAGAAGTTATCCAGATATACATAACTATAGAAAAAAATCCAAACAGAATTTAAATGGGGAGTTTTCCCAGAAAGCACTGGTGGTTTTGTTCATTAGTTTAGTTTAATGAAACAGGTAATGTATAGGTAGACAATGTGAAGTTATGCCTTTAAAATGTAGCTATTAGGCTTTTCATGTCTTTGTTTAACTTTCTGATAAGGCCTGGTAGAGGACAAGATAATCTTTTCTTCCGTAATCAAGTTGCCTGAAAGACAATGCTGGAAGGGGTGATATAATTACTGTGGAAATGAAGGTATATTTTTAAAGCTTAGAAGTTAACTAAAATATAATGTTTTCCATCTGTTCGTATCAGAACAATGCACACTAAGGAAACCATCTTCCATCACATCTGGTGTAGATAAAGGCAGCGTGCAAAATTAAATGAGATATGTTTATCATAGATCATTAATCTTAAAGAATAATTAAATTCACTTCAATGAAGACTGAAACTTATGTGAAATAAAATCAGTTTTCTTTTGTAGTTTTTGTGAAATTCCAGTTTTTGCAAAAGAAAAAAAAAAAAAAAAGCAAGGAGGAGATATTTTTATTTTCCATCAGGAAATTTGCTGAACAGCATATTGTAGGACTGTGGCTAGCTCTGAGAGCTGTGTAAACAAACATGTATACCTTTGTGAGGGACTTTGGGTTAGTTTGGATTTTCTCTTTTTTCCTTTTCATAATTTTTTATCTATCTTTTATTTTTTTTTCTGTTTTTTTTTTCTTTTATCTTCAGTTCTCTTAATACCCTTCTGATTCAGGAATCTGGAATTATAGCAGAGTATTTAAAATAACATATATTTCAAAATCCTAGAAGTTGATTAATGGCTCCTTTATCACCATGATTTCAGCTCCAGTCATTTCATTGTAAACTAAGGGAAACATCTGCTTAATCTAGAGGCCTATTTTATTCCATATTTTAGGATTTTTTTTTTTTAATCCTGAAAGACATATCTTATAAATCTTAGCAGAAATAAAGTGCTTATGAATGTTAGTGAAGCTGTCAGATTGAGCTCCTTAAATATAGATATAAACTTTTTACATAATTAAGATCTTTAACTCTCAAGCATACTCTGAAGATCAGTTTCCTTCATCTATATAGCTGGCACACACAAAATATTTTATTGGAAAAGTATGAACTTTTTGAGATTCACAGTAGAGGTCCTTTCAGAAAGCTTACGGACACCTCTAGCTGCTCAACTTGAGTTAAAGGGACTTATCTGACTTATATGGAATGCCTTACTTCAGTTTAGGACAATAAAGATGTATTATCTGAGCTTACCTCCTCTTTCTTCCTGCCTTGGCATGTTCTGTAGGACGTGGGCGTAGTTACTCAGCTACAACCAGAAGGCAGCAGCAATCCCGACCCACAACTGCTGCACAGGACCAGTGTATCCAACCCATCCAACTCCACCATCACTTTCTAATGGGCTATCCAGACACAAAATTATTAGGGAAGCAGCAGACATTTAACTACTGAAGTGCCTTGTGCTGCATTCATCCTGAGTGGGCCAAGACTTCCATGAGGTCTGGTAAAATATATACTTTTGTTTGAACACGTAGGTGGTCACTTCACACACAACACTCTAAGAATCAGCCTGTGAGGAAGCTTTCAGTAGAAAATATCAGCATGATTGATACCTTATGCTACTAAGGAGGTTATGATTTCACATTGCATTTTCCAATTTGCTTTCCTAAATATCAGTGCTGATACTTAGGGCTTTGCCTGAGTGACATTACAGGGTTCTCAGTTTTGTTTTTGAGTTCAGCCATTCCCATTTTTCCTATCTTCTTTCTCATTACAAACAAGTCAGATTTGTATTTTTTAAACAAACAATACCTCAGTTTTCCTGACAATCCATACACCGAAATGAATGTGTTTCTACAAATGACACTCATTAACCAATTCTATGGATGATATTTGAAAAATTTACCTTTGTCCCAGCACAAAGCACAACCTACTTCCCCTACATCACCACCACCCCCCCACCCAAAAAAAAAAATTGACAGTGAAAGAGCTTAATTTCTGTCTGGAGACATTTCCTCATTCATCTCATACTGTGACATAAGCCTAAAATTCCTTTTCTTCCAGTGGTTTCTAAGTATATTTACTAATATATTGCCATATTTTGATTTGGCATATCATTTTGTCTGGAGGAAAAATGAGATAACTGAATATCCCAGAAACTTATTTTTCTTTTGGTTTTGCCCTGCATTAGTTCATGGGATTTCAGTGTTTTACCTCAAAAGAGTTTAACACAGAGCAACATCTGTGGAAACCAAAAGTTTTACAAATGTTTCAGTTCATATTTCAAGTGTGGATTTCCACTGAACTGTTTTCTTACAGGACTGAAATTAAAGAATCTAGCAAGACTGAAGTATTTAATCATGACTTGTGAAGTTGGTTTTTTGGGTTTTTTTCCAAGTTTTGCTCGTGGCTTTGTACAGGAATTTATAGATACATTAAGCTTGTATGGCTGTATGCATTTCATTTGGGAAATAAGACAGAGTCTACACAGTTTAATAGAGTGTTTAATAATTTAGTTCTCCTTTAGTCTTTTAGCTATTTAACTTGGTATTTAGGAATTAAAACAACAACAACAACAACAAAAAAAAAAAAAAAAAAAAAAAAAAAAAAAAAAAAAAAAAAAAACCACACCAAAAAACCCACCCTTATCTGCCAAATTGCATACGTTTTATAAAAGAAGTTCCTTATAAAGTCTCTAGGTTGCCTCCTCAGAAGACATTATATTTTTATGCCAATATTCTAAATAAAATCTTCTTTTTAAAATACATTATAAAGTGATATGTTTTTAGAAGTTCAGAGCCACCAGAAGCAGTCAGTAATGCCTATATTTTCTTGTTCTACCCATCTGTAAAGAGCTTTAATTTAAATCTTGTTGATTTATTCATTTTTAAAACAGTGCTAGGAAAAACTGGACTTAACATTCTCTCTGTTTTCATGAATTAACCACCTTTCTGCTAAGCTTTCTAGAGCTGGTGGAAGAGGAGGGATTTCTCCACACCACAACAAAAGCTGTCTTTTCTTTCTTGCTCTCGACCCATGTGACCTCCACCCCCAAACAACATCTGACTACAATATTTTACTTAAAAAAATTTACAAAGAAAACATATACACTCAACATTTCCAATTAAGGCCAGCATATTGAATCTATGCCATGGAATAGAACACTATAGGAACCTGAATTACTGTAAACTTCATTAAGACAACAAATTCCTAGGTAGATCACTTTCTTAGCTGAGAAAAAAAAATTGCAAATAAGCAAATATTTTCTGCTAACTATGAAATGACTGTTTAGGTAAAATATAAATCTTTACTATTTTTCAAATGAGTTGAAAAACCAAAACTCTTTTCCTTGGATGTTAACAATATTCCATGCATTGAAGCCAGAATGTTTGTAGATAACTATTTAGGTAGTATTAAAAAATAATAATAAAAGATAGTTGAAACCTTGATGTGAAGTCTTAGGGAAAAAAATTGCTTTTTAAGGACAATCTATTGCAATTCCCAAAATTAACTTCAGTATAACTGCTAACAGCTAGTGCAGCCCAAATAGCTGCTATTCTCTCTATTCACCTGCTAGATCATCTTGACACACAAACTTTCTTGTTCAGATCATGTCACCTCATTTAATCCTAAAATGTTTAGCTGCAGCAATTTCTAGTCCTCTGAGAAAAGGAAAATATTAGACAGTCAAGGAACTAAAACCTGGAAAATTATAAAGAATATGGGACAAAGCTTTCTTAAATTAGTGTAACAGGAACATCAAAAATAAATTAGAAAATAGCAACTAATTGGTATATACTATCTATAAAACCCATATAAAATTTTGTGAACATTATGCTCTTTACAATAATCAATATAGTATTTTTTCACCAAAAAATTCAGTTCAAACCTGCCAGAACACTGAAGTCCTTATTAATTTCCATTGGACATTTTCTTTGTAGTTAAAATGTACATTATCTATAAAAACAGAGAACTGTAATTCAGTAATCTGAAACTTGTCTAAAAATGACAAACAAAATCAAGTTAGCTCAGTGAGGATTTTGTTTTTACTGTGAACCTATTGTTACAGCACTTATACACTTGAAATGGAAATCCTAAACAAAGAAGATTAGTAAAATTTCAAGTGTTAAGGATATTATTAACTATAAAACTTAACATTTCAAAAGAAAGTAATTTTAGTTCCTTGAATAAATCTATCCTGCATTTAAACTGCCAGCAAAAAAAAAAAAAAAAAAAAAAAAAAAAAAAAAGAATTAAAAATTCCTTCAGTTTTTCAGAGATGCTGGGAAATACTTTAAGTGGAAATAAATAACTTATTCTCTGGAATAAGGGATATATATTATTTGCTGATATTTTATTCTTTATCTCAGTGAGTTTCTTTTCACTGGCTTACATTAATCCTTCTCCCTGTGGGTGATGTCCTTTTAGAAATGTAGGACAGTCTGTACACCTGAAACTGAGTAAATCTTAGACAAAGGGAGTTGTGTTGTGGGGATTATTTATTGTCACCAAGGATCTCAGACTAAGAAAATTGGCAAGAAATTGTTGGTAGCAAGTAGGAGTTTTACTTCACCTTTTCTTGTTCCAGAACATTCTGAAAATAAATACTTTTAATACTTGTATTATATGCATGAATGATAATGAACCATTGCATTTTTTAATAAATAATGAAACCCTAAAAGGGCTAAAAGGAGAAGAATGTATAATTATTCCTTAGTCATGGATTATGATTGAAATATTATGAATTTTAGAGTGTTCAATGCATTTAGGAACTTATTTTGGAATCTCTGGCCGTACTCTATCCTTTTTCTACTTTGTGATTAAAAGGTATAATAAATATTTTTTTTTAATTTAATGCACTATTTTTGCAATATTTACAAAGACTATAATAATAACAAAAAACTGTTCTCCCCTATTGTATTGAAATGGAAAAATCTGCATGTTGTCCCACTATTCAATTTTCAGCGTTATTAATATATAAGGAAAAACTTGAGATTAAATTGTGGACAAGAATCTCATATTATACTAAAATGGAAGAATGAAGTGGGGGAGGTGTTTTACCATTACTTTGATCTAGATAGAACAAACTCTATGGAGCAGATACAATATAAAAATCCATCTGTTCTTGCTATGGGTTGTAGCAGAACGCAGTTGGAGAAATAGACATGCACCTTTCATAATTATATTTCTTACCTGTTCTTCCTCAGTAAATCAGTTCCTCTCTAAATTTTTTTCAACTTCTTTGTGAATTTCAAAAATGTTTTGACTCAAACATTCTTCCATGAAAGAATGAAGAAATTTTGGTGACTGTGAATACAGGTAGTGTGATGTGGATTCAGCTTTCCCGTACAATACACATGAAACACACAAATCCCATCCTCATAAGATAATTAAACACCCAAGGTAATAGAAGAAATACATCATTCTAGAAAACACGAAAACGTTTTTAGAACAAAGGTTATTAAATAAATAAAACCAAACAACAGAAAATGACAACTCTTTCAGGGAACAAATCCTTCTCAGAAATATAAATAGGAAAAAAAGGGATTTATTTGTGGGGTTTCTGGGATTTTTTTTAATGTGTGTGTGTTTGGTTGTTTGTGTTTGAAGGTTTATTTTCCAGTAGTCTCATTTCAGGACAGTGATAAAGCAGAAAATGGCCAATGTAAAAAAAATTAACAAATTAGATCTTGAAATTTGTAGTCCTTTAAATCATGAACTATATGTACTGTACCACCTTTTCACTCCTCTTGTTCTATTCCCTTTTCCTTCTTTATTTCCTTCTTTTCACTTCCTTCTTCTTCCCCATAAATGAGACAAGCCCACTAACTTGACGTTGAGGGCTCCACTTGCCCACACACATACATACATACATATATTATCATCTAGCTTGTTCCAGGGCATTTTTCCAGGCTTTCAGTTGCCTGTCCAGAATGGCACACACACTGCCTTGATGCCTGGCTTTAGAGCTGCTGGCTGTGTTAGAATAATTTTGAACAAACCTGTTGTCTTGGATGGTACCAGATACTAGCGTGGGGCAACTGAACAGAATCCTTAGAGCCTAATTCAGGATGAGACAAATAGCTAGACTTAACTGAAGTAGAGTTCATCTCCATTGACTAAAGGAGATGTTTAGACCCTAGCTGACCATTAGCACACCTTTTAGATAACAGTTTTTAACAGCATATAAAAAAATTTGCAATCAAATTAATTTTTTCAGAATATTTTATTTGTTACACTACTTACAGTCTCAACTTTTCTTTCCATGACAGAAGGGCTGGCAATTCAGCTTGCCCAATTTTACAAACTTGATTTAATTACCTAAACATCTGAATTTATTCCCATTTGAGATGCGCTACTCTATCTCTCCTTACCTCCAGCTACTAAACTAGAGAACCACAGGTCTCCCATAAGTCCTTTGTCATATCTGCCAGCTTTGTGCAGATGTCTTCAGCATCCTGAGGCATCTTAAGTGACATTACATATCTATCTTTAGCAACTTCTTCAACCCCGAGCAACTCAGTCAACCCTGAAGTGTCAACATGGAGATATATACATTTGAGCTAGTCATTGTAGGCTGTCTTTGTAGCTAATGAAGAGGAATGAGTCACAACTTATTTGCTTTAAATAATCTATAGTAGGATGAGATGATTGGCAATCTGTAAGTTTGTCTTTGTTTCCACTTGCTATAAAAAGAATCTAAGATGACTAACTCATATGCAGAAATGAAAAATTTTATTAATTAGATTTATTGGTATATTTGGTCTATGTTTTATTACAAAATCATAGAATCATGGAAAAGACCTCTGAGGTTACTGAGTTCAACCTTTGACCAAGCATTATCTTGTCAATTAGACCATGGCATTAAGTGCCACATCCAGTCATTTCTTTAATGACTCCAGGGATGGTGATTCAACCCCCTCCCTGGGTAGCCCATTCCAGTGCTTAAGCACCCTTTCCATGAAGAAATTTCTCCTGATGTCCACCTCAATCTCCCCTGGTGCAGCTTGAGGCTATGTCCTCTCATAATGTCACTAACTGTCTGGGACAAAAGGCCAACCCCACCTTACTACACCCTCTTTTCAGGAAATTGTAGACATCAATAAGGTCCCACTGAGCTTCCTTTTCTCCGGGCTAAACAATTCCAGTTCCTTCAGATGCTTTCCATAGGACTTTCCTTCTAGGCCCTTCATCACCTCTGATGTCTTTCTCTGGACACACTCCAGCCCCTCAATGTCTTTGTTGTAGTGAGAGACCCAGACCTGGAAACAGAATTCAAGTTGTGGCCTCAGCATTTCTGATTACAGGGAAACAATCAGTGCCCAGGTGCTGCTGGTCACATTATTGCTGATACAGGCCAGGTAGCAACTGACCTTGGCCACCTAGGCAAACTGCTGGCTTATTTTTAGCTGATTTTCAGCCAGGACTCCCAGGCTCTTTTCCACTGGAAAGCTTTCCAGACACTCTTCATCCAGCCTCTAGTGCTGCGTGGGATTGTTGTGACCAAAGTGGAGGACCTGGCACTTGGCCTTGATGAACTTCATACTGATAGACTTAACCCATCTCGCCAGCCTGTCCAGATCCTTTTGCAGAGCCTTCCCACCCTCCAGCACATCAACTCTGCTACCCAACTTGGTGTTGTCTGTGCAATTACTGAGAACAGACTCAATTCCCTTACCCAGGTCATAAATAAAGAATATTAAATAGGACTGTGCTCAACACTGAGGCCTGGGGATCCCGTTAGCGACTGGGCTCCAGCTGGATGCAGCACCATTCACCATCACTCTCTGGGCACAGCCATCCAGCAAAGAGAAAACCTGTCCAAGCTATGGGCAGACAACTTTTCCACGAGAATGCCATGGGAGACAGTGTCAAAGGCTTTGCTGAAGTTCCAAGTACTCAATATCCACAGCTTTTCCCTCATCCATCAGGCAGGTCACCTGGGCATAAAGGGAGATCAGGTAGGTCAGGCAGGATCTGCTTTTCCTAAATCTGTGCTGTCTGTGTCTGATCCCTTGGCTGTCCTGTGAGATAGTTTCTGTTCTATATGACCACTGTGAAGGCTACCATCAAACATAAGTATTATTTTTGGTAACACCAGTAATGATTGCATAAGGAGAAATCCATAATATGGAATGATTGTTGCCAAGATATTTCTCATTTGTTTTTGTGTTCTACTTCTACCTTCCTTGAAAATCAAAAACTGACAATATTAATATCTTTTCATTGATTTTGTTTCGATTCACTGAAACTGAAAATAATACCCACTACAAAATATTCAAATACAGATTATTTTCTCTCTATCAAATAGACGCTAACACTTCTGTGAAATTAAATATATACGTACTTCACATGATAATTCATATCTTTTTAACCTGTTTTTTTGTTATGTGTATATTTAAAACTCAGAAGTCAAAACAATGTTTCTTGCAATTTTAATCTTCTTATATTTTCTATCAAACTAGTCTGTATAAAGCAGCTTTATAACAAGATTAATTTTGTCAATTTTTTAATTCCATAGGCAGGAAAACAATAGGTTATTAGTCATCACAAGATTTTACAGATTTTGTCTGGAAACACAGGTAATATAGAAATAAGCCTGCAAGGTAAAATGACTTTAGCATGAAAAAGGAAAATAATTTAATCCTTGAAAATCCTGCCAATGCAAGGACTCAGGTGCCAAATTGTCCTGATTACCCACAAGTATTCCAATCTGCTTATTTTCTAAAGCTGACTAACCTGTAGGGGGCTATACCATTTAAGTTCCTCTCCATTTAGAATGAAAATCTCCTAGGAACATAATAGGCATATATTCATGCTTTGAGTTTATCTGTTTTAGCTACAGAAGAGCCTATCACTTAGCTTTTCTGCATTGTAGGCTGAAGTGAAAAAGTGCAGAGTTAAAAGGCAGAAGGCATAGGTTTGCTGTCAGGATTTTTCATAATTCACATAACTGATGTGAACGATTATTCCACACAAAATACAAGCCCTATTTGGTTTGAGGGACAGCATAGGATTTCTTCAGTTTGCAGGGTGATTCTGAGTTATATTGCAACATCTTGTCCCCCATCCCTTACCCTCTTGACACTGCTAGGTATGTAAGGATGACAGTGATCATGCAAATGGGATGGTGGCCTCAGCCATGATAAAATCATTCTTACTGAGGTGGGTGGCAGGGAAGAATAGACTTATGATCTTAACTTCATCTGCCAGTTTCTGATTTATATTGTGAAAGGTGCACTTAACATCTTTACATCTTCCAGGGAAATTACTGTATCAACCTTTAGCTTAAATCAAGTGTATAATATACTCAAGACTATTGTTGACACTGCAAGTAGATAATCTAATCTTCAGAATGATTGCTATCAAAAGTTGAAAGCAAATGATTATTAAAATTATATGTTTATTATTTATTATTTTATTTATTTATTATTAAATAAATAAAATAATAAATTTTCTGTGTTTTCTGAGACAAACTGAGGGACTAACTTACTCTATCTTATCACATCTGTTCTTGGCCATCTGATCTACCTGGATTTACAATTAATAAATGTTCAGACCCTTAAAAAAAGCTCCGGACCAATATGTCTACTTCTATGTATAGTTTTTGGTGTTCAATCAACATATTCTCATACATATTTCCAAAGAAAAAATACTCTACAGTATTTCCAATATGTCTGCTTTATTAAGCTTATCAATGGAGCATGAAAATCCGTCTTTTCATTTACTGCAAAAAGTTTTCATGTCTGTGAAAGCAAAACTGATTTGCACTGTATATTAAACTGTTTTCTAAAGCTGAAAATCATAATTATATATGCACCATGCATCATATTAGTTTCAGTAAAATATTTTTTGTTGGGTTTGTGTTAGAATTATGCTAATTTTCACTCAGAAAGATGAATGAGACATAGAAAGATCTTCTATGTGCATTAAATAACTTCTATTTTAAATGAGTTTTTTGATATAAACTGCAACAGTCTGCTCAATAAATAGTCTGAGAAACATGAATTTAAGCAAGTTCTTCAGAAAAAAATATGCATGTTAAAGAAAACTGTCGCTTTTTCCACCAGGATATCTATGTATCAAGAACATCTTCCTTGGGATGTTATTCTCTTTCAGGAACACTTTGGCAATAATGTATGTAATACACTACACTATATATCCATACTGGGCCATAGACTTCAGTGGCAAGCTGAGGCTCTTAACCAAAGTGCAGCATTTTCCTCAGCAGACAGTGCAGCCAGGGTACACAGGGGACCAGAAACCCTCCTCAAGACTCTGTGATGAAGGTGGTGACAGCTGGGCTGTGTGAATGAAGGATACTCATCCAAAACACATGGCACAGGGTGAACAGAGGAATGAGAGACATCTCATTAGTGGAAAGGAAGCTGGCTGCTCCCAGGGCCATTGAGGAAAACGGTGAGAATTTTATTACCAGAGTGAGACACTCTGGCAGTGAACAACTAAACAAGTTCCCCCCAAAACATTTTACAGATCAAAGGGATTATTTCCTAAAGTCATAGAACTCATTGTGGTTTAAGAATAAGGAGTGGTGCATAATGGAGAAGACTAGAAAGTTTGGATTTCTGATAACATGGCAAAGCTGCTTCTTGCTCTGCAGTTACTATACAGGTGTAATTCCTTTGGAATGGGTGAGGTAAATGACCTCCAGTCAGGCAGGTATCAGAGGCATCTCAGCTTGAACCTCTTGGAGTCAATAAGTCAGGAGTTTCTCTGAATCCTTCAGAGAGAGATCAGAATGCAGAGATTGAGTTAAAGCCATTGGATGGATTGAAGTGTGTTAAGCCTCTCACACATAAAGCAGAGGTAAAGGTTTAGGTTGTAGCATGAGGGAGCAAGTAAGTAAGCAAATGGAATAAGTTTTAAGTGCTTTTAGTGAGTAAAAGGTCTTAGATGCCTAAGAAGTAATACATCTTCTAGTGAAGATTGAAAAACATATTAGTGTTTCCTTGGAGGTTCCAAGAACCTAGCTTCAGACATCATAGAGTTAGAGTTAAGAATATTGCTTACATTTTTCAGTTAGAAGAAGATAGGCCATGTACGTAGTCTATATGTAGCCTGGCATGTTAAGAAACTAGAATTCTAATAGGTGAAGAAGTAGTGGTCCGAGTTTGTGTCTTAGCTTGCTTTGAAGTTTCTATAAAAGAACTTGCATTAGGGAGAGCTCTATGCCATGGCTTTATGCCGTGTGCATTTTGCCATTGCATTTTGCCACTGCTATTTATGCCATTTCTTTTATGCCATTGCTTTGCTTTGTTTTTGCCTTCGAGACTGATGTGCTTCTGTAATAAATAATTTTATAGCAACTATTAACTTGCTTGGCTTTTTAAAGAAGAAAATAACCCGACAGTGCCCAAGAGGCACCCGGAGGAAGTCTAAACTTCACATGAACCAACTATCACAAAGAGGGTGACAGTCACAGGGGATGCCCTCTGATGGTGGATGGAGGCACCCACCTGTTGATCTAAACTGAGGTTTCAGATTTTCTGCTTGACACTTGATTGCTTCCTAGACCTCAAGGAGAGACTGGTAAGGCTTGTGCAGTCCTATGACTATTCCCATTGCTGCTCATCCATGTAGGCATCAATGCTACTGCCAGGGCAACCCTGCATGTAACAAGTATTGCAGACTTCTGGCAACAGGAGAGAAGCAAAAGACAGGGAGCAGTAGGAAAGGTTGCTCCATCTGGAGGCCCAGGTGCTGGTCTCAGTCCCTCCAGTAAGGGGAAAAATCTGAGGCAGGAGTGGATGCACCAGCATATCAGCGCTTGGTCAGGTGGCTGTCCCAGACAGAGTTTTATATACGATTACAGTCATGATCGTTTCTTGGAGGAAAGAGGACTAACTACAAGGGACAGGATCCATCCAACAAATGTGACGAAAAGCAGAAGTAGGTACAAAAGGAAAGAGTTGTAATCATCTGAAAAAAAGCAAAGATACGGAGGGACAGTAAAGAACCGTCTGCAGCTCTGCATGGTAGGGAAGGTTTCTTCACTTTTTCCTATGAAATCAGAATGTCTGAGTCCATCTCAAATACCTTCACCCAGACCCATGCAGTATGGAAAACAAACAGGAGAAGCTAAAAATCTGTCCACAGCTGCAGAGATTTGACCATATCGGGATTACAGAGAGGAGGTGGAGCAAATTGCTTGGGTGGAGCCTTAGTGTCTGAGTGCAAAGTTTTCGGGAAGACAGGTGAAAAATTTGAGGAGGAGGCTTACACTCCTTCATTGTTCTCAGTGGAGAAAAACTGGAAATGGGAACGAGCTGCTTGAGGAAGTTAGATGGAATGTTCTTTAAATAACTGGAAAAAGTCCTCACAATTGCACTTCTCTTCACTATCTATTCAAAGGGTTGTGTACAAACAATATAGGAGATTTCTGGAATATTTTGCAGACAATTTCTTGATGCACATGATTGATGAGTCATATGGAACAATTGTTTCAGCTTTTAGTCACAAATCGTGAAATACTGATGAAGGTGTAAAGGTCAAAAGTAGTTTAAACTGCAGTAACCATGAGAATGTGGAATTTAAAATCCTGAGCATCTTATAACATTATGGAAGAGCCACATATAAGTTTTATATGCATGTGAGTCATGTGAACACCAAAAGTGCAAAGAGTTAGAAGAAACAGGAAAACCTTACAACAGTGACCCAAGTAACAGAATTTGTAAGACTAAGATTAACAAGTAAGGTAAGTGCAAGAGAATAAAAGTAGGCAGAACATTTTGTTGAAGACAAAAGAAAGATAACTGTCAAAAGCAGCAAGAAAATAAGTTTGGGAGCACAAGGGTATGCTGGACAGAGTATTCCTAACCCTTGGGAACTTTTGGATGTCATTGTTTTAAGCCCGTAACACTAGAATTTCTGAAATCATGCATAGATGTTTATGTCCCATTTGTAAAAGGATACAGTGAAAAGAAGACAGATGAATTCCACTTTCAAAGTGCTTATTTCTCCTCATTATCTGTTTGGAAGCTTAGGTGTCAACATCATATCATATAAACCCACCTTAAGAAATAATTGAGTCTCAAAAGATACATAAGGTCTGAAGAGGAAAGAGACAAAGGACACTAGAGGGCAAATTACATATATTGAGTACAAGATAGGGATGTTTTCCATTCCAATCCCAAAACAAAGCAGATCAAACGAAACCAGAAGAAATGGACGTGATCTGTTTGCTTTGGTTATTTTTCAGTAAAAGTTCTATTCCTATATGTGTTAAAAGTAAATCATACATAGTTCTATACCCAGAAGAGTAGGATCGTCTTGTTGGTTAAGCTAAAATAGTTGAATCTAAAATTACTAATTATGCAAAGTTCCTGAAAAGAATATCTGTCTTTGGAGGAAATTGTAAACAAACATTTCAAATCTCTTCAAAAGCTCATTGGTATTCATCACACTTTGGGCAAAATAAAAATGAACAGATATTTGTACTGAAACAGGCCTTTCAGACAGTAGGAGAAGACAAGCCGAGAAGCAAGTAGAAGTATTGAAGTTAATTTCCTGACTAGAAAATTAAAGTTTTGACAGTCATTGATTTTTTCTGGCAACTCCTTACCTACTTATTAGTTCTGGAGTAATTATTTAATTACTGAATTAAATAATTTATGGAAAAAAGTTATTCCTGTATTGTTCATCACTCATTTAAATAACAATTTCATTTGTGTATATATATGCACATTAGACTGCTGTTCTTAAATGGTAACAAATCATGCTGACATGCTAAGCAGATTGTTTCCTAAGCTTTGTAAAGATATCCTAAAAGTCACATTTTAGCACTTTGTTGAAATGCTGAATGCAAGTCTTTCAAAGCATGTGGTTGTGCCATTCATTCAACACAGCTGAGGGTGTGTTTGGGATCCAAGACTGAGACTGAATCCTCTTTTCTTCAAGAAAGTCTGTTCTGTAGCCTATGAACTTGCTTGATAGCACATTGATTCTAATCAAATTCATGTGAAGATATCAGTTACACTCATTACAGTCATTTCTAGAGCACTGTAGCTATAAAAGGATTTATTTTAAAAGTATTTATACCGAGACCTGCATATATTTGATACTGACCTATAGAGGGTTCTGGACTGCCTCAGAAGGCGTGGCTCTAGTATATTGCCAAATGCTGTCTTTAACTCTCTGGTTGCCATAAAAAGAATGGACCATGAATCAGTAGTTGTATTCCACTCATTCACTCACCTACTCACCAATGATTTCTGGAATTTTCTTGAGTTGTACCATCATTTCTATTAAAACTGAAGAAATCAAAAGCAGTTTCTCAGCAATGCCTAGAAGGCACTTCTTGTATGTAATTGTGTCAGAAGACACTTGTTCATTCATGCCAGTTTCCTCCCATGTATGCTTGATATCCTGCTCATTGGGCTGAACTTGGAGAGGTCAGTGTTTGAAAATGAGTCAGCTCTTGTAGAACACTCTTGTCTCCAGAGCCCACTTATCTGGGATTCTTCCAAGCAGATCTCTGAGAAGGCCAAAATATACTCTCCAAAAAGCCAGGGTTGGCAGTCTAATAGTTGGCTTGCTTTCTCCTCTCAGGAACCTGAACTCCATCTCACAGTTAGAGCAGCCGAGGCTGACCCCAACCCCTTGTTTATTTGTGTCACTTTTACAAGAGCATCACCCATCATTGTCTTTTCAATTGTCTGTGCCAGGAAGCTGTCATCGATGCATTCCATAAATCTTCTGCGGTGCTCATGCCCTAGTGTGCTCTCTTCTAGCAGATATGGATGTGCTAAAGTCACTTGTGAGCACCCGTGTCTTTGAACATGAGGCTTCTTACAGTATCCGAATAAGGTTTCTGCTACTTTTTCCTTATGTGAGCCGCAGCAGAAGCTTGGTAAATTATCACCTTTGCTGGTCTTTCCAGTATCCTGAACCACAAGCTCTCAGCTGGCTCCTCATGTGACCTGAGACAGAGCTCCATGCACTCTTGCTGCTCTCTCACATAAATGATAGCTCCCCCAGTTCACCATCCCAGACTGTCCTGTCCCCCTCAGTCCTTCAGTTGTGTGAACTGTCTGACCTTGTTTCTGCCATCCAAGTGAGATCACAGTCCTTCAGGTGCTGGCAGATATCTTGTTCTTCCTCTTTGTTCCCTCTCTGCATGCATTGAAATATAGACATTTGAATTGTGCTGATTTCCCAGAGAAGAGATTAGAGGTTACCCCTGTTATGCTGTCCTATAGAACTTTCCTAATTTGTGTGCATACAGTTGAGGTGTATGCTTTCGGTCCCATTTCATAGATTTTGAAGTTCCTCCTTTTTATATAACCCTATGCAATTTGCTTGGCACTAAAATACGCAGCAAAGGAAATATCACAGCGGAAGACATCAAGACAATTCTGTGGGCAATGAACACTGCAGTTATCTGCAACATTAGCATTGCAGAAAGAGAAATAAAGACAAGATACTGGAGAAGGCATGATCAATGAGAACCAGGTACAAATGCTTATTAAGGATCAAGGGAAAAAGAAAAGAGCATATTCAAATTTTTGGCTCCTCATCAAAACTTAGGGGAGGTCCCTGGTGTTGCTCAAACTGTTCCCATTGCCTAGAACCTTGCCCTTGGCTATCCTGCCACGGCACTTCTCACTCCAGCAGGACATGGCAAACAACCAAATTGTTTCCTCAAAGTTAAATGGTCTTGAGTAGAACTTTAATCTTTCTGTACAGAACAGTTTTGGGTTTTTTAGTGTTCATGCTTCAGCAGATACTTTGTAATTTAAGATTTATTGAGGATTTTTTTATTTTTTGTAGCCGCCTATAGTCTCTGTATTACTTTGACACAGATCACTATGTTCAGGTCACGAATGACTAACTTTTCTGTTTCATCTTCTTGTTCTGTTCTGGCTTTAGCCCTTCAATATGGCTTGTGATGCATGATAATTTGTTAGCGTGTGGAAAGCCAGAAATCATCTATGACTGCTACAAACACTGTGTTGTGAAGTCTTACCTTATTACTAGGAAGCCAATGACAAGAAAGAAAATATTTCTTTGAGAAAACTGGCAACACTCACGGTTTCTTTATGGTTTTATTATAAGCTCTTACAATGTAAAACTAGAGTTATTATTCCGAACTTTAAAAAAATTTAAAAATACCTGCAGTGCATAACCATAGATTATCCAGGAATCAAAGGAGCCATTTTAAATGATTCAGTTCTGACTGAGCCTGTAAAATAGCTATCCTGGTTGAGTACCACAATTACACTAGAGCTATGCTACCTGGACCTTTTCACTGCTGGGCATTTTGGCCTAAGCATGTAATACTTCTGAGACAGTATTTTCTTTCAATTAACTAGGAAAAAAAAAATGTTATTAGCTAGAGAGAGGGGATGACTCAACCAGGGGGAAACTGAACATATTTTAAATCATGAGATTGACCAGGCAATTCAACTTCGCTGATTTTGAAGGGAATATTTTGAAATAATTTAAACTAGATGCTTCATTTTAAATTGATCAAAGCTAGGTAAGGTCAAACTTAACCAAAGTGTCTTAGGAACCTTGTGAAAGATTCATCACTCCAAGGGTTGCTGGGCACTGGTATAGGCTCCCAGGGAGGGAGTGGTACCAGCACCATCTGACAGAGTTCAAGAAGCATTTGGACAATGCTCTCTGGCATATGATGTGATTCTTAGGGTGTCCTGTGCAAAGCTAGGAGTTGGACTCAATGATCCTATTGGATCCCTTCTAACACAGGATGTTCTATGATTCTATGAATCTCGAGAATAGCTGGGAAAAGGGAACAGTTGTTGCTCTATTTGGAAGAATAAATAGAAAAAAACATGAAATTAATGAGAAGAAAGGATAGATATAAGAAAAAAAATTAAAGCCCAGTAATAATTAATAACTTGTGTGCACTTTGTTTTGCTTAGATTTTTCATCATCTGTCAAAATACTAGCTAAGTATTAGAGCGAGGAATGTCTCCCTTACAACAAGTCGTCTCCCACAAACATAATTTTCCACTAAAAAGACCAGATATATAACAATAAAATAAATGTGACTCTTTATAGTCTACATATTAGCTTGCACTTTCAGAATATCTGAGAAAACACAATCCTATAACACTGTAGAAAAACTGTGAGTAAACAGTAAACATATTTCAGTTCAAGGAGACAGAATAACAACCGAAACATTCTGTTCAAATATCTCTTTAATCAAATCACTGTATTCAAAACTAGCATTTCTTTTTCAATGAAGAAAAAATGCAAGTAAAAAAGAGGGGGAAAAACCCTCAGAAAACAAAGAAAAATAAGATGCCATAGAGCTAGGCAGAAATAGATATTGTTCTTTGAAACTCTGAGAGCAGAAAACATGCTAGTTCACACTGTGAGGATGTTACACATTTACAGAATCACTGAGAGCATTCTTTTATTGTGAAAGAGAAGGAATAAGAGAGAATTTGTAATCTACAATTCTGTATAAGCGATATATTTAGAAGCCACTAAATAGAAGTAGAAAAAGAAACAGAATAGCAATAGCTTCCATAAATATATATAAAAAATGTTCAGTGGACAAAATACAGTACAATTAAAAACTAAATGACAGGAGTGGTTGTTTGTGTGTTGGTCCTCAGATTTATTATGCATGAGAATTGTTGTTTGAGAGATCAGAGAAAAAATGCTTATGTAAAATATGAAATAAACTTCTTTTCACTGCTCCAGAAGGGCACGTACAATCTTGCAACATTTCATGGTGGAGGAGAGAGGAGACATTCATCATTTACTGCTCAGTAGTAAAGACAGCAAGATGAAGAACTCCTCAGGAGAACTCCTATAATATGAATTGCTGTACTTCTTAAAGGAAAGGATGATGTGTAGCATTTGTCTTCAGACTAGTAGTGGTCACTTTTAGTGCTTGTCTGTACCAAGTAGCATTTACATAGTAGTTCAGAAACAGTGGGCACCATTGCATGTAAGAAAATATTCAGCAGTATTTATATACGGTGTTAGTTTAAGAATCAGCTGAGAGCACATCTTGATGGAGATCATGTTGTGTCTTTAGGGACGAGTAAGCCAAGAAAAATAATTTTGGTTGTTTAGGGTTTTTTTCCCCCCAAATAAATGGTTCGGAGACATTCTGAATCATATGATTTTTTTAGAACTGCTTTTACCACCTGTATGATGATAGAAAAGTCCTGGCTGTCCTAACTTTCCTGATTTTTACTTACTCTTTTTTTCAGAGATTCACAGTTATTTTCTGTACTATCTCTGACAAAATGTACTAGAGGAAAATCATGCAATAAAGTGATTGATGTATTTTAAGTTCCTATCATGTGATGCTCTCAAATTCTTGCACTGTATGCCATAACATACTGTGATTTGGGGTTCACTGTCTGTGAAATTCCTAATTTTGTAGGTGAGTATCCTATATGTTTCAGACATCTTTTACTTAAACTGGAGAATCCTTTTAATTTCAAGAATCCTCATCAATTTGTAGTTGTTGCTTCACTTTTTTGTTTGTTTGCTTGTTTGTTTGTTTTTATTTTGTTTTTAATTTTTTGTGGTTTTTTTTCTTGTTTTTTGGTTTTATTGGGTTTTTTAAATTATTTTCTTCTTTATAGCTGAAGTGGCTGAAATCATATGTAACCAAGACAGAGGTGATGCATTTATTTATTTGTATAACAATGCTCTTTATTGTGCTCACTTTTTAGTCCATAATATTTTATAGTATTCTATTCATCTCTGGCTACATCACATGCAGCCGACATTGTAAAAGAACTATGTAGTCAATACCTTTTCTAAGCTGCCAAGATTTTTAAGTGGCAGTACTTTTAAATGTATCCCAGCTGATTATCTCGGTTAGTGCATGCTGAGGTGGTGAGCTCAATCCCTGTCCCTGCATGGGTTGGACATTCACTTAAAAGCTGGACCTAATGACCCCTGTGGGTCCCTTCCAACTCAGTATTCTGTGAAGTATACATCAGAAACAATAGGCTAAAAAGAGTTATATTATTTTTATGATTATTTATTGGTAATTTTCATGGCATTGCTTTTTTATTTTAGCATGTTGCAGAGCTTAAAGACAGTAGAAATACATACGTTTTTTACAAGCTTGTTTTTTTCCCCCCAATTAACTCCTAAACTGAAAAATATAAACTTAAACTTCAAATTTTAATTTGCTGTGTAACTAAATTTTATCTTTCAACTAGATATTGAGCAAAATATCTTATCTACAAAAAGTCATACCTGTGGTCTACAGCTGTGATAATATTAGTTTCCCAAGGAACTGGTTAGGTAGTGTGAAAAAAATAAAATATCTTGCCAAGTATAATCTAATGTAAAAGGAATAAAAAATAAGTTTATAAAATAGAAAGTGGAAGTGAGATCCAATCTAATTTAAACATCTATCATGCATGAAAACTGCAGCTGTCTTTTGAAATTAAATTGATTTTAAAAGTTTTCTTGAACTTCACGATCTACTCAATGGACACATTTAAGAAGATATCATGGGGAGGATCATATTCATCTGTCTGTCTTATCAAAATTTATCAGAGCCTTTTTCCTTTCAGGGCTTAAAAAGATATCTGCTGACAATATAGGCAATTTAGAGCAGAACTTAGCTTTATGTGTTATTTAACACTGTAAGTCATGGATCAGTGCTTATTCTTTCATGCCCCTTTAACAGAGTGGAAATAGATATGGCGTCCCAGAAAATAAGCTTAGTATGAGAATGGATTTTATCCTACTTAACTGGAACATCCACGTTTATATTTAATCATGATTATCTTACATACAATTTTCTTATAAAGACAAAAACAGGTATTTTTTTTTTCCCCTGAGTCAAATTATGAAATACAGAGATCCAGAAAAACAACAGTTGCAGATTAATTCTTAGGAACATACTATGTGAGGAAAGAGATCCTATTGCTACATATATGTGAAAATGTGTTCCTCTTGCCAAAGCTTCATTACTTGAAGATATCTAGTCTCAACTAATTGATTAGCATTAGAATTTATTTTATTTTTCTGTGTACTAGGAGAAGAAATGGATCACTTTACATTAATTGGTGCTTATGATTTCTGGTACAGTAGGCAGACAAAATTTAGGCACAAGCTAGGAAGACCGAAATCTTTATTTCTACTTTAAAAAAAATTTCTTACAAAATTATGCATTTAATTACATTGCATGCAGAAAAAAATGCACATTTAAGCACCATCTACCAAGCACTGAAGAACTATTTTCTATATTATGTTTCATTTCTTAAAGACTAGAATTTGTTTATGATTTTTCCTTAGACATAACCAAATTGATAATCCTAAATGTTCCTCAATGTGTGCATTGAGTACCTCTAGCTCTACAATCACTCTTCTGATTCACTAGACTACCTTGCACAAACAGCACACAGCTTTCACATGTGAAACCTGCTTTGTTCAGAGTCACATGTTGCCACAGATTTGTCAAGTGTATTTCTTTGAGTCCTTCTACAAAAGAATAATTATTGCTGTGTTGCTTTTATTGCACAGCTCTGCCTCTTTTCCATCTGATTTGTCCTTCATGGAACAGTACACGTTCCCCCTGACCATTTCAGAAAACAGTAGAAAATTGGTTGCAAGGCTATTACATTCACAGATTCATCTTGACTGGGTGCTACATTACAGTTCTTGCATGTAAAGTTCTTGTAATCTCTCTTTACTTGTTTCTCTTCAACACTACAAATAAATGAGGAGTAAGATTGTATTCCTTCTAAAAAGAACATTTATTGCTTTTCACTAAGTATTAATGTGTTCAAGTTTTTCTTCCAGCTGACTTTTTAGATGAGAGCTGGGCATCTGTAATTGTCCTAGATGTAGCCCATCTTGCAGTAGAAGAGAATCATGGTCACATGGAGTACAAATGACAGGGGAATGCATTGCAGAAGCTTTACTGAGATTTTTAGAAAGTACAAAGGATTTGATTAGTAGTGACTACCAGGTGAGATAAGGGAGAATAAGATAATTAAAAAAACCTCCATGTTTTAAAAAAGGAAAAAAAAATAAAGGCAAATTTCTGAACTCTAAGAGGTCCCGAATGCAAAAAAAATTTACTGAAGATAATTTATTCATGAATCAGCATGAATATAATAGCATCTATGAGGGATAAAATTTGAAATAAAAAAAAAAGGTGAAGAAAATTATAATCACAGATTTAACTGGTCTTCTGGTAATGATACCACACACAGAAAAAAATCTCTCCAAAATGTTTGGCGAAAAGCATGCACTGCAAAATTAAGAAAAGCCTTGACAAGCTGAAAGCACCTCTGAAAGCTGAACAATCTTCCTGCTGATGTTGTCCTAAGACAGGGCAGTAAACATCTTTCAGGGCAAACTGTTATAAAGTAGCATCATTTGTGCAATTGTACGTTTTGTTTCTTTATGGAAAACTTCAAAGTGAAATTCAAACTTTACTGCATTTGACTCTTCATTGTCAATAGCCACAATGGATCTACACATGGCCTTTAATGCAGATTTAAATAGAGAGAGTGAAAAAAAAAATTATATACTTGATATCCAGAAGAGATATGAAAAATATATCAAAAGCCTGAACCAAAATATTAATCATGTGCATGATTGACATAATACAAATTTTTCTCCAATGTTTTTGAAGTCATAAGAGGCCTTACTATTGACATTAACAGTTTTTTAAACTCTTCCCAGATTATTAATTTCTTCTTGCTATATAAAGGGGTGTTTTAAGGTGTGAAAGCTGTCAATGCTTTATCCACACATATTAGAATGATCTTATACAGGAAATTAAATTGAATTAATTAAATCTGTGGCATTGGTGTCAAAGATTTTTGTTTTCTGCAGCAACAACAATAATATTATGGAACTTTCCATAGGTAAGTAACTGATTCTGGGGCCATTGTTGCAAATAGTCAGCAAACTAAAAATAAAAATTGAAAATATTGCTGCCAGATACAGCTGTTGCATCTTGTGTATGTCAGTAAAAATGGCATGATAGCCCAAGATCTTTTCTCCATGTTTCAACAGCCAGCTTATTGAAGACAGAGAAAATATGTCAGTTCACTGGTTAGGATGGTTACTCAGTCTGAAAAGGCATTATGACAAAACAAACAAAGAAAAACTAAATTCTCTTCAATATGGCTAATTTTTGATGCCAAATAATAAATTGCTAAGCACTTAACATGTTTACAAAAAGCAAATTTCTGTAAGTCTGGTTCATTGGTTAAATTCTCATTTAATTCCTGTGAGTAGCTGAGCAGAAAGAATGGGAATCTTTATTTATGCTAAAGTGTTCTTAGACAAGTTTTATCTTAAAAGTCAGTAAAAGAAAAGATATCTAAATAAAAACCGTGAGAAAAACAAATCTCATACCAATGAAAATAAAAATGTTAGTTTTTTCATATAGTCAATATTTAATGAATGATGTACCACATATTTTCAGTGTTGCTTTTGTTCTTTATCATTTTTTTTATAAATGCATTTTGTATACCAATGCAATAGAGACCTATTCATTAGAAATAATATCATTTTGATCAGGTATTGTATGATAAACCACTTTTGGAATCCAGCATCTATAGAAAAGAAAAAAAATAGAAATTTTAATTTATGATTATTTAATGTATACACAAGTTTGCTCCTTGCAATACTCTTTTATCCATATTAAATCCTCCTTTTTCTGCTGTCTTTGATTTTTTTTCTTCTGGAGTTAGAAGGCTGCTAAGGATTGCAAGGATTCCTTTTACCTGTATCATGTCTTAGTCTCAGTCTATCTTTCTTCACAAATATCTGTTCAAATTCATGTCTTTCAAGCTTTCAGCAAAGAAAAGACTGTAAAGAGTTAACAGACAAAGAGTGCAATAAAATTCTGTTTCAGGCCTGACCCATTTGACTTATATAACCTCACAGCACTTCAAATAAATTCCAGACAAACACAATTTGGAGTGTATGGATGAGAAACAATAGGATGGAGATATCTGTTCTCACAATTTCCACCTGTTTTCTGCCTTTAAATGTTTAGAATTATTTTCTGAATGTTCATTTTGAGCAGGGTTTGAATAACTGTATCTGATGATGTGGAGCAGAACAAGGTGTAACCATGAAGGCACAGGTGTGTCATGCAGGCTCCTTAAGAACTGAGTGAACTATTAGAACAACTCTGTTTTTCAGGTTTCTCAGATTCCAATAATCAGTAGATGAACACATTTCAGTCTTTCAGCTATGGCTCCACAATTACCTTCACCTTGGTATTTAAAAAATGCCATATTTTTTCTGAATTCACAATACTAAATCACCTGAGACCCATCTCCTCTACAGGTATGACACGTATTTATCATTCTCCTTGTGAGCTGAGGCTGATTTACCTGAATCTTTCAATTTTCATCTTTATGGCTGTTATCATTGGTCTCTGATTCATCAGTAGTCATAAGCACACGTGAAACTTGTCAAAATCCTCGACCTTAATAGAAAATAGCTTTATCACTGAGTAGAATTAAATTCCTTTATTACATGTGTCATGTGTCTTTGGAGCCTTCTATACAAGTTTTTCTTCCTCTCTCTCTCTCTCTCTCTCTCTCTCATAATAGAGTAATTCAGAGAAAAATCTGCGTTTCTTCCCAAGTAACCACATTCCTTAGAAGTTTAGAAGTAAACTTTTAAAAATAAGATTCTCACGTGCATGTGGGAGCAGGCCAAGTTTAATGAAAAATCTATCATCTCTAATAACTTTTTTTTGTTTTCTTCTACAGCAAGGTGAAGGGCAGATGTTATAAAACTAGCCTTGGAGAAAATAATTAAGAATAGATATTTTATTGCCACATTATGTCTAGTTTGTGTATTCTGTTCTAGTGAACAGACTGACATATCCTGACATCTCAACAACTTTTCATTGATTTGACATTGACTTTCATCACCTCTGCTCTAGTAGCATTAGAAAGCCCACAGTGTTGCCAGAATCCAGCTTGGCAAGTGTATCTCAGTGCTTCGAATTAACAAAGTCCTGACCTAAATGTTACAACAGAATGCTTCATGACTAAAAAAAAACCTTCATACATATTTTCCTTAAACAGGTCAATGCATTTAAAAAATAAATACAAAAAAGATAAAAAAAACAAACAAACAAAAAAACCCCCACAAACAAAACCAACAACAACAACAAAAAACCCAACAAAAACAAAAACAAAACAAAAAAATAATAAAAAAATAAAAATCAAAAAACAAACAACATAATGTATACTATTCTACATTCTTTTTTTCCCCCCTCTTTTGCAAATAAAAACATTTTTAGTTATCTCGACTTCTCAAGAATTTAAATGCTTTCTGCTTACATAAGTACCAGACCTAAATATAGATTAAAAATCATCCTGTAATTGTTAGGTTAATTGTAGACTACCTCAGCAAAGTCCACAAAATGATCTCTCCCCTCTCAGATGTTAATCTGAAGTTTGCTGATTTTTCTCTTTTGTTACCAAGATCACTGGATAGTCCCCAGGATATCACATGTTACTTGATAACTACCAATATAATGACAGAGATCAAAACAAATTACCTACACCAGTTCTACAAAGAGCATTGCTGAGCATCTGAAAGTCAACTAAAGAAAAAAATGTCTGGATGCATTGTCTTTGGAGTGTGGACCTGTTACTTATCTATGACTGCATCTAGATTTTCTTACTCCTTTTCAAAATTCAAAACATTTCTTTTAAGACCAAGGATGAGTTAACACTCTAAATAACTATGCTCCACAAGTAGTTAAACTAATGAAGTCTGCTCTCAAGAACATTTTCTTTGATAGCTGGGTTCCCTGCTGTCCTTTGATGTAAAAAGCTACCGTGTTTCCTTTTGGGAACTTCAGGGTCAAATATGTGGAGTTCATTAGGTATTCTCTGTTCAGCTGGGTGGTCTTTAGCTAGCCATGAAAGAAGAAAATTGCTAATCTTAAATTCTCTGCTTCCCTGCAAAATTATGTGAAATGATTGATGGGAATTTCCATTTGTCTAAGAAATCGACTTCAAATATGTGGTTTATTAATCTATTTCAAAGATGAGGATTTATTAAAAAATAAATATAGGTAAAGCATGAAATATAAACAGCATTAAAAATTGCCATATTTTACCTGTATTTCCAGTTCTTGGAATGAACTGGTAACGAACAAGTTAACATTTAAAATCTTTGTATCAACGCAGAGTGAAAGCAATTATGGTTAGATTTAACAGTGAAGGTCAGTAACCCATATAACTTTTTGACTGAGGTTGTAGAGAGCTATTGAAGGAATAGGAAATTATTCTATATTAGCATTTCTTATTCATATCCAGTGCAAAATAGCAGTTAGCTTCACCTTGCATAATTGAAATGCCCACAGATAGGAGGATAAACTCTCTCCCTTTATTTTTTTTTTCTTTTGTTTTTCTTTCTTTATTCCTGGTGAATGTCAAGGTCTATTTCTACTCCACTGAAAAATCCTCAAAACGTTAAATTATGTTCTTTTTAAGATTTTTGTATTTTGTGTCTTCACAAGTGAACAAACCTCACAAATACTCTACTAGAAGTCTGTTAGTGCAAAGAGAGCATTAAGTGCACAGCAGCCCACAACTTCCTCTCTGTAATGACTGGACATCCAGTTACAATGAGCTATGTTAGTCCACCCCTGGCTTTCCTTAAGATTTTATTTTATTTTATTTTATTTTATTTTTTGGGGTTGTTTTTTCTTGGGGGGATGATTTTTGGTTGGATTTTTTTTGTTGTTTTGGTGGTTAAAATTTTTAATTGCTCCTGTGTTTTCTCAGACACTAATAGTTTATAATTAAGTATTTTTTAAACAATAAATTATTTCTGTTCCCTTACATATAGATATATGAAGGAATTTTAATTATTACTTTTGGAGGAAGGAAAGAAGACAGGAAACAGCAAAAGAGGGAGCTTGTCCTCGGTCATGTTTAAAAATTAAAGTAGAGATTTAATTCAAATAAATGCTGCCAAATTAACAAAATAATGAAATTATAAATATTGAACATTAAAACATTTAATTACATTGATCTGTGAGCTTTCAGTTGCAGCCATCTGGGAGATTTTGTAAAACATACAGAGAAAATCTGCTATCATGCTTAAGATTTAAGAGTGCTTATGTATTCTGGGACATATTAAATAAACATAATGTGCTGTTTATGTCAGTCCTTACTTTTAGGTGCCTAATGGAAAAAAAAAATCAGTTTCTATTTGCTGTTTGGACCTCTCAAGCCTTGCAAGATTTGATGAACTTTGGGGGAGAAAAAATGCAAACACTTTCCTCTGGAATGATACAGAGAACAAGATGAGCATCAGCATGTTGGGAGCATCACTACAGAATGGTAGTGAGCACAAATATGAGGGCAGGAAAAAAATATGGGCCAAAAAGAATAAACAGGAAACTGAAGATAAGGTAAGCATTAATGAAAAGGAATTCTTTTTTAAAAATGTAAATGAAGTAATTCTATCTCATACAAAACTGACTGACTGGATACACACAAAAATATATACATATATATTTATGAATATGCTATTCATATTCATCCTGATATTTAAATAGTGATGTTTTGAAAAAAATAAGAAAATTCAAATTGTGAGAAACTTGGACCATTTTCATATTTCTATGGCTGATTTCCCAGTATGATTTCTTTACTTGTTCTACATGCAGATAGTCACTTTTTTAGTTGTTTTTTCCCCCTTTTTCCAGTTTTACAGCTATTTATCTATGAAGAAAGCTGACTGAGCAATCATTCTTCCATTAGAAAATTGAGACATAGTCATATCGAATTAAAGTAAAACCTGTTTGCATTTTTGCTCTTTCCTGAGAGCAGATGTTACTGAATATATAGAAGGGAGAAAGAAAGAAAATTTCCATTACAAATTGTGGAATAATTTTGTTGCCACAAAAGGTCCTTGATTCCTTACCTTGAATGCTTCAGGTTGTTTTATGCTTTGTGCATGATTGAATGTAATATTTCATTGATTTCTTCTGTTTGAACAAATTTTCCATCTTGCCTTCTTATAAAAAAATAATTAAATGGGATTGTCATTTATGGGGTAAAAAAGAGTGATCAACCATCCCATGAATTTTACCTTCCTGAACACTGATTTAGACTCATCTATAAAAACTTCCCCACCTTCTCAAATAATGAAAAGCATAAGTAAAGAAAGGTAAAAGAACAATAACTTCTTCTACTTGAAGACATGATCCACATGTGTTTCTACATTACAATAGCTGTCAGGAAAAAATATCAGAGTTGACATGTTATTAGTCTAAATAGATAGGGTTCCTTGTTTCCTGATGAAATTAAAAAGTATTTTGTCATATGAGAACTATTAATCATTAAATAATCATTAAATAATATTAATCATTAAATAATGTACCTCATCATGACAAGCTGGTACAAAATGGTTATGGCAGTTTGCATTAATTTTTGACAGCTCTGGGCAGCTCAGTCTTGTTTAAAGGAGTAGGTAAAGATAACCTACATGAAAAAGAAAAGGACACCATAACCTAAGAACAGCAACAAAAAAAAGAGGCAAGAGGCTTTTACATCGTCAGTATTTCCTTCTAGTGCCTACAAGAGCAAAACATTAAAAAGTGAAAATGTGTTTCCAGTTTATGCTGAGAATCAGCTGCATTAGTAGCCCTGTGCATTTTAAAGTGTAGGCAGATTGGCTTATGCAGGGAAGCAGCATGATCTATCCTATGTGAAGCTGAGCTATAAATTACTTCAGTGTATGTATCCAAACCACTTTTTGATGTTGGTTACCTACATTGCAGGTATTGGACAGAATTTGGGTTAGTTCTTTTCTTACTTCTCCATAATTCATTTCAGAAAAGAGGTGGTGATTAAATATGCAACATAAGTATTGTTTTACTTCTTCAGCTGACATTAAGCAATATATAGTACATATGAGAAATA
The DNA here is from genome assembly GCF_052056855.1 of Sturnus vulgaris. Lineage (NCBI taxonomy): Eukaryota > Metazoa > Chordata > Aves > Passeriformes > Sturnidae > Sturnus > Sturnus vulgaris. The sequence goes on from NC_142244.1 coordinate 75,321,372, forward strand.
AACAAAAATAATTGTCTTAGAACATAATTTGTAATACGGTATTTAATCTCAGGTTTTGGTTTATATATACAGAAATAAAGACATACTGTAAAACAAACAAACAAACAAACAAATCCCCAAAACCAAACAAATTCTCCCCTCCATCCTCCCTCCCCCCAAAAAAGAACAAAACAAAACAAAAAAATAACCAAACCACTCAGACATGCACAGACAACATTGACATTGCTGGTTACAGAGACAGCCAAAGACAAGGTGCTGCCTTCACCATCAGCCACACACAAACACAAGCTCAGACAGTGTGTCCTGTCCTCTCTGGCACTGTTAGAGGCAGCATGTCACTAGTGCAGTGCATACAGCACTCTCCAGGTTTACAGTCATATGTTCACTCATGAATTTTCTCAGTACTGGCAGTACTGGCACAGGTCTACCTGCCCCAGCAGCCCTGCCTGAATGACAGCCCTTCTTACCTACCCTGATGTCCCCTTCACTTTATGGCTTCCCCAGTTTGAAGGTTGGCAGGAAATTCAAACCCCGTGCATGCCACCTGGCTGGGGAAGATACAGACACTCACACCCTCTCCTCACCTGGAACCAGGCACACAGAACCCACAGTCCTTCTCCAGTCTCTGGTACTGATTCCAAGGATCTGCCTCATTCAACCCAATTCTACCAGCAGTTGATTTTGGAACTCTCTCCCTCTCTATCTCTCTCTCTCTCTCTCTCTGTCCCTGCCCCAGTCACTGTAAGTTAAAGGTACCCATTATCTCCAGTAGCTGACTCTGAGACCTCACAGGCTGGGGTGCCTTTAACCCCAGTCTGACTCCAGTAGCTGCCAAAAAGTTTCATTTCCACACATCTCACCAGCAATTGACACTGAGTCCTTGCAGCACACACACACATGCACATGCACAGGCACACACTGGCTACAGTGTCATTATGCAGGCAGATAGTTAAGAAACTAAGAAAAAGATGAAGAAACACCGGAAAGGCCTGGCTCACAGTGAGCAGAGAAGCATACTGACTGGCCTCATTTAGCACACAATGTCCTCTTTCCTGTTCCAGTCTCTCTGTCCTCACTCTGGTCCTTCCTCAAAGCTCCTCCTGTCCACTGCACATTCCTTCATCACTTTGCACACTCCAGTCAAATCAACATCCTGTAACCCCAGGTTGGCACCCTAATGGATTGCAAAACCCATGATGGTCCTCTCTGAAATGATTCCTGGATTTTGTTGATAGCCCACTGATTTGTGTATCTGACAGGGTTTCACGAGCTCCATTGTTGTTTGTCAAGTCTGTGTCTCCATAAGCTTTGTTTACTGCCTCCTGTTTTTCCATGTCATGCCAGTTTCACATGGTCCTCAATCAGATGATCTTACTGACACTGTGCACACACTCCACACATTCTTAAAAACTGACCTAACTAAGTTTTTTTCTTGGTATTGTCTATGTTATCAGGTTTTTGCCTCTCCCTTTTTCTTAGCATCCTGTTTTGACAAGGTCTTTAATAAAATAATCTCAAAGGAACATGTGCTCTTTCATTACATGTGGTCAAAAAAAAAAAAAAAAAAAAAAACCACTTTAAAAAAATAATACTTTGCATATATACTGTCTCATTTTTTATTTAATATGGCTTTACAGAGAGTGATGGATTTGTCTGGTAAAGACATAATTTCACTGACTGCCAAAAAGATATGTGTACGACACAAATGAGAAAAACTCTAGTTGGCAAGCATCAACATGATGCCAGTGGTGCAGCTTCCATTGGATTTCATGCATTGGTAAAATTCTTCTTCTTTTTTTTTTTAATATAATCATTCCTATGATATTTAATGTGCAGATGAAAAAGCAATTTCCCTAAAACTTCAAAGAGTTCCTCATTATTTTTCTTACAGTTATTTCAGGTGATCAGAATAATTAATAAATGCCACTGAACTTGCCATGCAAGCTTACAAGGTAAATGATCAAGTACATCCAAAACCCCAAGGCAATGTGTCACTGGAATTTGACTTGGGATAAAAGTCTGAGCATCTCAGAATTAGAATTGACTGCTCTTCTGTCTGGGTATCAGAGTCCTCAACTAACATTTATGCAATCCCAATGTATTTATGAAGAGGAGGTTCATGACCCTAAGCATTATCTATTTTATTTTAAACACCAATGCACATCAATACTATGAATTATTCAGGATATACTGAATTTCAATGTGTGACTTAGGTCAGGCTCCAAGATCATCATGTTTAAAATTCAGACAGAAGCAGTGCTTGAGGGGATTGTAAGAGGAAGGGATAACCTCTGGATTAATGAATGTATTACTGAGGATTTTATCATCATCCTTTTTTTGTACATTCTGATCACAAGAATATGATAAGTACTGAAGTTAAAAAGGCTCAAATTCAAGCTTTTTCATACCTTAAGAAAAATTCAGAAGTTACATTTTCTGTGGTCTATCTGCATGCTCTTCAGAAAGATGATCTGTCCTTCTGTCTTCTTTGAATTTAATATAATTAGGAGTGATATATGGATCAATATGGCTTAAGCTCTCTCATGCATTCCCAGCTGTTAGGACATTTAGAAATTTATAATTAAGAAGAAAAATTACTGAAGGATCCTATTTGTTAAAATTCATAATTATATAATTATAATTATATAATTTTAATAGCCACCCTCAAACTCAGTAGATTGAAGATCATTTTACACCCCTAGTAAATCTGGTAGCTAGTTAAATTCATTTATAGTAACTTAGTCCATACTTGACCATTTTCTCACTCTTCTTTTTATTTAATCTTTTTTTTTTTCAAAAGTGTTAATTGTCCTGGATTTTCAAATATAACAGGAGGGCATGCTTGGATGATAAGCTTATTAAAACATTATTGAAGAGGATCTTTGCTTCACACTGACATTAGAAACTGAAACTGTCATTCAAACATAAGCTTTCTTTCCATCACAAACTTACAAAGCAAATAGAACAGAAATTCTATTGTGCATTCAGTATAGATTTATATTTAGATAGCTGTCTAATAAATCACTATCTCCTCTTGAACAATGTTTTCTAAATTCTGTCAGACTTCTTTTTACATGATTGCTATGTTTCTGCTGTTGTGGAAACAGTATTTTAGACCTCAATTGATTTTCTAGTCACAGCCTGAAGAAAATGTAATAGATAATTACACTGCTTAAGAAACTTAAACTCTGAGACAGGTCTCCCACTCAAGAGAGAGAGAAGACTAACATAACAAGACTACTTCTGTTCTATACTGTGAGCTACTAAAGGTGCACAACAGTAATTTCTTACCTTCATGTACAGTGAGCACATGGAAATGTTACTCACTTCCTTCTTTGAAGGAAAAAAAAATCTACATCCCCACTGTGAAGAATTGGGTACTCAAAACTTGATTTATGCCTCAGTAGACATACTTAAACGTGGTCTAGATTACATTAAGAGACTTCAGAAGGGAACTTTATAGAACAAGATCCTATGAAGAAAGTTGGTGTGGGATAGTGAGTTATCCAGATGATGTGTACATCTTCTAAGTATGGATTTCAAAGCACTCACTGGGGATGGGGAGACATTCTGTGAGGACCTAAGATGGGAATCTTACCCTCAGAATAAGCAGAGAAGGAGAGAGAGGGAGAGAGAATCCAGAGTAAGACTATTGTCAGAAAAGTATTTACCCATCAGTGGTAGATCACCATGCTTAATTTTCCATAAGAAAGACTGCAGCTTCATACCAGGAAAAGATGCACTCTGGGCCTGCTAATATCTTGTCATGAAGATTTCAGTCATCCAATAATTTTCCCTTGAATTGTATTCCAACATCAAACAAAACTTCATCACTTCCAGTGATAAAATGTTTAACAATGATAATCTCACTATCATCATTCTCTAAGAAAGAATTTAAGATGCCCGAGTAAAAAATTTGTCTGATTTTTCTCGTAGTTCTAATACATGTATGCTGTAACACCTTCAATTTATTTCACCTCCTACGTAATTTTAGTCTGTCATTAAATACTTCATTATATTCTGTTATTTTATATCTGATTCTTTTGCTGATAATAGCACAACTTTAATATAACATTCTATTGCCATATAGAAAAATGTTACATAGTTACATGTCCACTTAAATTAAAAAGAAGTTAAAGTGATTCTTTGACAAACTGTACAAATGAGCCAAGTGTGAATATATAGATAAGATATAATGTGCATATTTTTGTTGTTGATGCATTTAATTACAATGACTCATGTCTAGGAATATAATCTGTGCGATGATGATGAATAATAGGCTCAATGGTACATACAATATACCTCAAATTAACAAGACATCTGAAATTCCCTCCTACATTTTTAAAAGCTCATCCAAAGCTTGTTGAATCATTCCCTAATTATTAACAAAACAATGTCTATTAAGGGCAAGCCCTTTTATTTTTATGAGAACTTGTTGATAGGAGATGATTTATATAGATGCTGCATACATCTAGATCTGGCAGCATGCACTAGTTGAAATCAAGAATTGGAAGAATTCAAACACAGTTTAAAAATTAGTTATTAAGGGTTTGTTTTGTTTTGTTGTTGGGTTTTTTTTTAATTTTATTTTTAGCTAGTTTACTCAGATATACAAATATAACAATGGAAATAAGAACTGAGAAAATTTAGTTTCTTTGAGCTCCAGAATTCCACACAATGCTTTGTGATTACTATTGCTTGTTATATGACTCCTTCTACTTGAAAACTCTTGGAATTTTGTGATCTTTGCCCCCTCAGTGTCTACTTGCACAGTCTTTCCCATCTTGTAAATATTGACCATATTTTAATATTTATTGAAATGTAGGATTTTACAAAAGTGGAGTATTCAGATTCAGAAATACTGAAAAAAAGCAGAAATAAGTAAACATATATATATATTTTTAATATTATTTGGGCACAAAATTGGAACCTGTGACTGATGAATAGATGAAACTCTGCTGTCCCAAAGCAACAACAACTGAAAAAGAAGGGGGGGAAAGAGGGAAAAGGAAAACCCAAAACATTGGGCAGTATGATATTCTTTGTCTTCCCTGTTAAGTTTTAGGATTATTTACAGTCAAAAATATATGTTTGCAAGAGTTATATCTATTTGTAAAAAATATGGTGCTTACATGGCATAAAGGAATAAAACCAGTTAATTTTTCGTTACAGTTCTGACCAGAAATGATGTCAGAGTAAAATCTGAACCAGGCTTCTGAGGAAGAAAGCTGGCTGCAGGTAAGTGAGAATTTCTTTTAATCCTTTAATCCTTTAAATCTCAGAAATTAGACAAAAATATTATGTTATGATTGTGCAATTACAGGAGAGGACTTGGTGTCTCAGGAGGACTGTCACAAGACTTTAATCTTTAATTTAGGGCAATGCATGCGTTCCTTAGAAAAGGAATCTTTTTGCCAGATGCTAAATATGATTCTTTAATGTCTGTTTATCCAATGGTAAGGAGAGAAATGAGAAACAGGTAAATGCTAAAGATGGAAAAAAAAACCAAAACCAAACTCCAGCCCATCCAACCCCTCCCCCACAAATAAACAAACAAACAAACCCAAAACAAAATTAGCAAAGCGAGGCTCTAGGATTTCATTGCCATAGTATTAAACTTTGTAAGTGTTGCATAAGCATGTGATTAATGGATGCCATATAACACTGACACAGTAGGCAATACAGTTTATGGCTGTTGGCTAGCAAGAGACGTCTCAAGGTACTGGCTTACTTACTAAAGTTAAAATAATAGCACACTCCATTAAGTTACAGATGGTAGGAGCAGAAACCCTTTGAGCCAGCATAATTAATTTTAGTTATTTAAACTTTAGTAACAACGGGTTTAGGTGGATTATGTTAATGTAGATGACAAACTAGCAAGGTTCACATTAAACATGCCCCATGATACCTTTTGCTTTCCAAGAGTGGATTGGATTTGCCAGCAGTTTTATATCCTCCTGTGCTAACCATCCATGCAGAAAGTACAGCTGTTGGTGGTCAGCTTAGAAATTCAAATGTTATACTTGAAAAACCAGGACAGCATGACTTCTTCATCAAGGCATCTTGCAATGGCTATAAAATGGAACCAACAGTGCCACAGTGCAAGCAGACAAGAGTTCATGTAGTTTGTGCTGTTGGCAGTGAAGTGCCCTCTTGAATAAGTATCAGTACAAACACAAGCATAAGTTATTCTGTGAATAGGACTCTCTAAACTGAATGTATTCCATTTACGAGCAAGTCTTTTAGTAATTAGTCATTTGAGTTGTATGTTACCTCAGCTTTTGATATTTAAAACTACCAGAAGCTATTATTAGGCTACTGACCAAAACAAATTAAATAGAATTGAATCCATGAATCCATGACAGCATGGAATAAGAACAGGAGTGTAACAAAGACAGTCTAATAACTTTATCTGAAATTGCAGATACACAGTTGGAGAGTTACCGCAAACTCCATGGTGACAAATTCTTTCATAATCATCAAAGAGTTTTAGGAGACCAAAAGCCCTCAGCTTAAAAACATTTACAATAAACATTTGATTACTTCTTGGAGACAAATAAGCCAAAATACATTTTACCTGTAACAATCTGAAACAGTGAGAGAATTCAGCAGTTTAAATCAGAGACAAAAATCTATGTCTATGACTATATATATCACATGTTGAATATCTTTCAGTGAGTGACCTATGCCAGAAAAAACAACTAAGAACTTAATTACATTACAAAAAAAAAAAGGAAAAGCTTACAAATTTATTTTCTAGACATTATGAAAGCAACCAAAGGTGAAATGCAGAAAAAAATCGCAATCAAAAGAGAATAGCAAAATTCATGCTTGAACTTGTGAGAGTCCCATTTTACTACAGAGCATTGATCATTCTTTAAAGTTCTTTTTCATTAGGATTCTGTCCCGGTTTTTTGTTGTTGTTTTGGGCGATTTTGGGGAGTTTTGGAGGAATTTTTTTATGTTAATTTTTTCTTTCATACTTCTTTCATTAAATAAAAACAAGTAATCAAAATATGGCTTTGCTTTCTGATGAAACTTTCATAGAAAGATCCAGCTTAGGCTTCGCAAGAGTGCAATTCAGGTAAGAAGGAAGGGAAAGGATTAAATGAGAGTTAATAATGTTCAGAATACATGGGTTTACTTTTGCTTGTTTTTAATCAATACCACATATAATTGATTTAGTTCTTTAACCTATTGTGAGTTTTAGGTCATTCCTTTTTTGTGGGTTTATTTTTGGTTTACATTTGTTTTGTTTTTTTTCCCTGAAACATTTGAGATCTGAGTTTGAATGTGAGATGAAACATATTCTCCACTACCATCCTAAAAGTACAAAGACAGTTTTCAGCATGAAAACTCCAAAGCACGTCTTTAAAGAATGGTGTGATAAGACAACTTTCAAGTGTTATAAGAACTTCTATCCATACCTGCTTTTGTCAGTGCTTTTCTCACATGGGAAATTTCACACTTATTGCTACAATCATGTCCCCTGATTAAGATTAAAACTCTTAAAACTGATTTCTGCCAACCAGTCATCTGTTGTTACCTCCCTTCAAGTAAATAGGAGGCAATCTCAGCTCATGGAAAGGGATGAAGATTTTGGAGACAGACTCTTCTCACTGGTCAGTACCTAGTGACATATTTAAATATAGGAAATTCTTTTTTGTTACTGTGAGAATGGCTAAGCACTGTCACAGGTTAACTGTAGAAGCTGACAGGATGAGAGAGCTCGGGTTGGTCAACGTGGAGAAGGCTGCAACCTTCCAGAACCTGAAGGAAGCTTAAAAAAAGGGAGGGAGAGGGACTCTATATGGGAAGATGTGACAGGACAAGGGAAAATGGTGCAAACTAAGATGGCATATATAGACCAGATACTAGGAATAAACCCTTTACTCAGAGGGTGGTGAAGCACTGGGACAGCTGAGGTTGTGGACGGGCCATTCCTAGAAGTGTTTCTACTTGATTTTAGCAGAAGCTTAAGGCAACTCTTGGAATATTCACAAATAACCTACTATTGTGTTCTTAAGAATTTAGGCATCAATCAAAATAATCCCTTTAGTAAATCAAGAGGTTTATCATGAAGATGATTCATGGAAGGAATCTAATTTTCCATCTTCTGAGTATTAGTTTGGAGTGGTGCATTTCTCTCTATTAACTATGTGAATTAAAGTTAATACTCTATGAATTATTTTCATAAAATAATCTTGGAGTGCACTTTCATGACCTCTTTTTTTAGGTCATGAATTCCTTCCTGGATGACAATTTCAGGTGCTTTGTTTTGATATCTGAAGTCTGTTGAGCTGAACCCAGGATCTTTTTCAGATAAGAGTTGTAGATTTGTAGTACCTGGCAGGTTAAATCCTAATTCTGAAAATAAAGTGACAATGCATCGTGTGATTTAATTCTTCAGTAACTCTATGAGAAAAATAGTAGACTTAGCCTGACCACTTATGCATAGTAAAAAATTCAGCCATTTAGATGATTCTCTGTTTCTATGTCAGATGTTGCCAATAACATTTTGATTACCTAAGAAAAAGATTTAAAAAATCCAGCACACATTGTAAGATAATAAGCAGAGGGAATCAAATAGCCATGGAAATGCACTAAAACATTTATATAGTATCTGTTAATTAATACTCAGTGATTCTTCCCAGGTAATTGTGTACTTGTAATTAAGCTCTGAGTTCTGTGTGTCCAAATTAAAAATATTAGTTCCAGTTTAAAGAATCTAATCTTTAGAGATCCACTCTTTACAACAGCTTAAGTAAACAAATGGCTTTAGGTAACAAATAAGCAGATTCTTTATTTGTTGAGTTCGCTATGAAATATTACAGTAGCTATTATCTGCTATAGTAGCTATTATTTATAATTTTTGAGCTACTTATAATCCTTGTAGTTAAGGGAATATCACATAGCAAAGAACAGAAGTCATGCAATGTATTTCAAAATAAAGCACAGTTTAAGATACATTATTTGTTTGATGTCAAGGGCAATGGACAGATTCAGCCTTGGTCTGCCAATAGAACTCAGTGAGCAATTCAACTCACTCACTGAATTAAGTGAAGCTTAGTCACAAAATAATATAAATTCCTTCGATAATAACTGGATTACTAGTGTTGATTTTCTCTTACTCCATCAAGTGCTATCTCAAAACAAAAAACAAAAAAGCTACTAACTTCAAATGTTAGTTATGTGTGCCACATGCGTCACATACTATTTGATGTTTTAGTGTATTTGATTATGGTAAAGCTAAAACAATTTTTATATTACAGATCTAATGTATTTGTGATACAAAATAACCCCATCATATGTAAAAAGCCATAAGATAACTTTAAATGGCTTAAAATGGGTCCTTAATGTCTTCTCTCCTTATTTTGCAAGTCTGTGTGAAGGGCCAGTACATCTTAGGGCAGAAGTCACTAAAATTGCCTTCCTAGTTTTGCAGCCTGCAACGGAGGCAAAGGATCTGTGCCAGGACTGTTCCCTCAAAACCACAATGCTGCATCTTGACAGGACAAAATATTTTCTAATGCCATCTGTGTGCTAGTTCTCTTCCATTTGAGAAACTGATATGTCTTGACCGAAAGTGGCATATATTTCTTTTATAGTAACTGAGTCTTAAACTGTGGATATACCTACATATTTCTGATAGCTATAAATAGCTATATATACATAGAGCACATAGCTACATATACATAGAGAACTCTCTACAAGAAATATTTCAAGGAAAAGAATGTACAGAAAATTAATTGAGGCAAATTGGTGACAGTTTGTCCTCTTTTTCAGCTGATAATGCTAAAGGAAAATATAAGAAATATGTTTGTGCAAAATTAAGGGAAATAGAAAAATTATTTTATCGTAGAAAATTCACTGTATTACTCTATTCCTGCATAATAAAACTAAGGAGGTAAAATATAAATAAGTCATTAGCAAGTTTAAAGAAGTGCAATATAAGTTTTTATTATCATGTTAACTTGATGAGGTTTTGGAGCTCAGTGCAATATTTAATTTACAGTCTTATTATCTCTGAAGTTGCAAGGCTGAAGCTTCACAGTATGGCATGTTCAGCTTCCACACATCTTTTAAAAGAAACTACCTGTTGAAAATTACTTTTGTTATCTACCTGGTTGTTATTAATAAGTTATTGTGGGAAGATTAATCTAGGTATGGCAGAGCGAGGTTCGTAAAATTTGAACAATATTTGTATTTCTTTCACACTGTGAACTAAGCTTTTAATTATAACATGCAATTGTAGTTTTTTAAAAAAATAAAACTTAATTACTACACATTTCAGACAAAAGTGTTGTTTCAATCAAGCATACAAAGAAGAGGAAGGACTTGTGTAAGGAGAAACGTGAACACTTAGTGGATTGCTAAATGCAGCCATGAAGAAATAAAAATGGGAGTGGAATATAAATAAGGACAAGAGACATAGGACAGATTTAAAAAGCATCAGAATTTCAGGCTTAATTTGGTTACATTTTTAATAATTCCTTGACTTAACTACAGATCTTGTTTGGTATTCTTCAAGTAGATGTTGTTTCTTTTTTCCTTATTCTTCTACATGAAAAATTATCTTTATGAATGTAGCACTGATTTCTACCATTCTCCTGATGTGTGGCTTAGTGGACAAATAGGATATCTTGTTTGTGGATTGCTAGCAGTTGAAAAATAAAAAAACAAAACAAACCAACCAAACAAAAAAACCCCAGCAACTCAACCAACTAACCAAGCAAATGAAAGAAAAGTCCAGACTGGAATATCAAAAATTTTCCACTTACAAGGAGTCAAAATAGGCGAGAGAAATCCTTTTTCACTGACTTGAAAACCCTTCTGCAAAATGTACGAGGTGTTTAGTTTAGAGTTTTTCTTGGAGGACATCCAATTTTCAGGTGTAATCTAAGACTCAGAGTTTTTTGCATTACTGCACTAAATTTGCAAGTACAGCTAGTTCTCTCTGGATCAAATCCTTTTAAAACAAAAGATGCCAGCATCTGATGTCAGTGTTGCTAAGTGCCTGATTGCACTTTACACCATCATGTGCTGCCAGATCATTTGTCTGAGCTGGCTGTGATAGAACTGTTAGGTGTAATTTAGTATTCAGAACAGTGCTTAATGCAATAAGGCATTTTAAATAGTGCTAATGTTGCAGTTAGCTTTGTTTCATTTTGGTTGTGGTTTTTGGGTTTATTTTTTTTTTTCAATAGCTAGGCGTTATATATTTATATGAGAACACTGGATTAAATTAAAATTTGGAAAATATGACGACTACTTCTAGTCTGCATATTATGCTTTAACGAATCTATCTTAAAGGGCTCATTTTAATGACTGAAGATAATAAACTTATAATGGAGAAAGGTGAAGTTCACAAAGGATGAAATGAGAAGTGTTCACATTCATTGTTCCACGCATTATACGTATAAAAGAATTACTGTGTCTTTTTTACCTGTTAAAGAAAATTTTTCCTATTCCTAGAAGTAATTGTGAATTTTCCAGTGAATAGATTTTATCCTGGAAATTGTGTATTGTTAGAAATCCTACCCTTGCAGAAAACTGTACATTAACTTCTAAAGAAACACATGTTTCTTGCAAAGATAAAATTTTTAACATATGCTCAGGACAGCCAGTGGCACTGAAGATGGAACACTCAATTTGTTTTTAGATTAGAAAGTCACTGCTCAGATTTTATCTATGTGATGTTAAAAAAGTATTTAAACATATTCACTATGCCACCTGTTCTGCCATGCTGAGTATTGGAGTCTGAGGTACAACTCTGTCCTTCTGGAACTGTTCTCAGTGACATATCTCTGGGATAAACTACAAATTGCTGAAATGAAATTTGAGACACCTTCTTAAAATGATTTGAGGAATTCCCTAATCTCTGGATAACCCATAATGCTCTTTTGCTTTCTTTTGTTTTATTTTTATTTTGCCTGCCAGATTTTTTCTCCTAGGTTAGTTAAATGAACAAATTATTACTTTTACAACCACCAATAAAATTCTCTGAGACATGTTTCAATGCTTTGAGCATTTCCTTGGTTTGAAGGAGACATATTCAAATTCATTCTTAGATTTGATAAGAAAGGGATCTTTATCAAGGAATATATGCATGTCACATTACCAGTATACAAGAGCCAATCCTCTAGGTCTTAGCTGTGATACAGATACTGTGAATACTGTAGAAGAAATAACAGCCAGAATTTTGTAAGGGCATTGTGAAAACTTGAAAACATGATTCAGTCCTCTGCAGGCAACTAAATAGAATTCATCTTACTTAACTCTAGACATTTGCAGATGGAACTAGTCCTCTTTAATAGACAGTGGTAAAATCAGGCATTTTTGACCTATTCTTTCAGTCTACCTTGAGAGAATTCATGGGCTAAACATGACTGTACTTTTCCCACAGGTTTTAAAAAAGGTCAGAAAATTCCATGTTTATACCTATATCTGGTCAGCTGAGTTGGATTTACAAAAACAAAAAGATCACGGATTCCAGTGAAAGCTTCTTATCTATGTGGGAAATTTGTCCTGCATTGATGGGAAGTATATTGGGATTTTTTTGTAGCAGGGATTAGTTTGGTTTGAAATGCCATTCTTAAATGCAAGTTAGTGCATCACATATTATACTACATATTCAGTGACACAATTGACATCCAGACAGTTGGTAAAGGAAGTAACTGTTCTAGGAGTTATAACTATACTCCTGAAATCTTAACTGCCAAGACCGTGACCTTTTTTATTCATTATATCCCAGTATATTATATTTAATTAAATTTAAGCTTCTTTTATTTGCTTTGTTTGCTGTTTTGTTTGTTTGTTTGCTTTATTTGCTGTGATCTTTTATCCTAATAGGATAAAATTCACCCAAATCATAAACCAGATAAGGTGGCACCCATAACTTACTGGTGGTTTACTTAATAATTCTGAAGTATGAGTCATATGGTCAAGCAAAATTATTTTTTTAAGAAAAACCCTGTAATGAGATGTTGTGGTTTTAAGGTCAGCTGAAGTAGAATGCCACATGGTGGTCACCCAACCCTCTTTCTCCTCAACCATTCCAGTGGAAGGGGGAGTAGAATCAATGTAAAACTTGTATGTTGAGATAAGAACAATCTAATAATTGAAAATAAAGTAAAATAGAGTAATAAAGGTAAATGATAATAATAATGATTATAAAAAGGAAACAAACAAGGGATGCACACTGCAATTGTTCACCACCTGCTGGCCAATGTCAGATCTCCCTTCCCAAAAGCAGATCAACCACCCTTCTGGGTAATTCCCCCCACCTTCTATACAGGGCATGACATTCTATGGTATGAAATATCCCTTTGGTTAGTTCAGATCACCTGTCCCAGCTATGCTCCCTCCAGTTTCTTTTGTGTAGCTCCTCACTGGCAGAGTATGAGACAAGAAGGAAAAAAAAAAAAAAAATCTTTGGCTTAGGATAAGCAAAACTTGCCAAGAAACAAAACATCAATGTGTTATCAACACCATTGCCACCACGAATCCAAAGCACAGCACAGGAAGAGCTACTGAGAAGAAATTAACCCTACACTTGCTGAAAATCAGGACATTAAATTTCAGGTGAAAAATGAAAAGGAGAAAGAAGAACCTTTCTACATCATATGAAGGATTGCCAAGGGCAACTTGATACAGCAAACCCATTCAAACCAATGAGAAAACAAACTTTGGTCATTCCTGAATTGCTCTCATGTCAAAGCTATTGACAGATGGCTAACATAATTAACAAAAGCAACAAGAATGCACAGCAGCACGAACTATTACTTCTGACGCCTTGGAAACTAACAGGGTAATAATATCTTAGGTGTATAATTGTGCCCTGGCCCTGATACAATATTTATAGCCATCACACACACACTTATATTTTAACTTTCTGCCCTTGTGACTCTCTGACCTTTCTGTGCTTGCACTCAATCTGACTGCTGCATCACCTTTTCTTTCTCTCTATTAATTGAACATTCCTTTTGTAATTTTAAAATTAAGTTCTCTCAAAATATTTCTACATCAAGAATAAAACATTATTACATGGATCTGCAAGATATTCTGGCAAGAATCTTATTTAGCAGTAGTCCTAAATTACACAGTCGTTCTCAAGGAATTTAGTCTGATGTTTCCTTAGTAAATTATTGCATTGAATTCAGCTTTAGGGTAGATCTGCTGAACTCAATCCTATTAAATATATTTTTTTATTGAATATTAACCCTTTTATTATTTTGCTTGACTTCTACAATTGTTAGCATTTTTTTTATCCATCTTTGCAACCAAGATGTAGCATTACAAACCAAGTTTTTTTAAAGCAGCTCATCTATTGTTTAAATATTGATGTGCAGGACTTGAAGCATCTCTCTTATATTGCAGAACAGTGTGACATTTCTTTTATTTGACTTTGGCTAAGGAATTCAGAAGCTGAACATGAGTTAGTGAGCAACATCCAGGAAAGAAACAGTCAAGTCAGCTATAGTTCACACTGAGATATCGCTGAATGTTTTGAATTTCAGGCAAGTCTATGTCATGACACACCATCTACTTCTTTTCGTTTGATTCTTTAATCTTTGTGAGAGTCTGACTGATATTGCTACTTATGCATTGAGTAATTCCTGTGCAATGAGATGAAAGATATATACAGAAGCATTATTTCTTTTGTTTTTATTATCTTCTGACCTTATTCCTACGCATAGCAAATGCACTAAGCTGCAAGATTTAACAAAAAGGAAAACTGAGTTTTATTTCAGATGAAGAGTCAGAGTTCAACATCAGTATGAATTAATTGCTATTCCCTCAACTTGCCATTCTAAGCAAACAGTGCCTTTCTTTTTTCCATTTTATTGGTAGAACTCATCTTATTTTGGTTCCATTTGTGTGATTCATCCCATCATGTTTCCATGACAGCAACTAGGTCATAGTTTTGTTACTGCATCACAGTATCCAACTCCGTTTGCTTGTTTTCCATGTCCTGTGCATTGGTGTACAGGCATGGCAGCTGGGCTATCAACCTTTTCACCTTTTGAGAAGAGCCTTCTTTAACAGAAGGAGCCTTCTCTAATTCCTTTGGGACAATTTACAGGTCCCTGCTGCTTCTCAGAATGTTGATGTTTCCTGATTCCTCTCTGACACTCAGAAGTACATCCCCTTCCCTGCCAAAACTAATTAAAAGTTCTGGCTTAAGTCCAGCCAGCTTGCTTCCCAGAACATTCTTGCACCCCTTGGTCAGGTGTGCCCCATCCACTGTCAATATCTCCACTCTCTCAAAGATGCATTTGAGACAATACTACCTCAAAGCATGACTGTAGCACCAGACACTCTAGTCATTCATCTGATCCATGCATCTCCTTCCTGCTGGGTCCCAGTCTCCAGATGGGAGGATAGAGTTCACTTCCTGTGCTCCTGATCCCTTCACCTTCTCTCTGAGGGACATGAAGTGCCTTTCAATATTTTGCAGTCTTCTCACAGCAGTTTCATTTCTTCTGTCAGTGAGAAGTCTCCCGTTACTAAAACTCTTTGTGCTTTTTTGGTGGTACTCATTCTAACGTGGATTGTTGATTGTACCAACTTTTTAACACTTGTTTTCTTGGTCTTGACCGCTAATGCGGCATCTTCTCTTTTCAGCTCCAGGGCATCCTATCTATTACATAAGGGCACATTTGTAACAGGAGAGAGATTCTTCCTTCTGTTTGGAGGAGAG
The DNA here is from genome assembly GCF_052056855.1 of Sturnus vulgaris. Taxonomy (NCBI): domain Eukaryota; kingdom Metazoa; phylum Chordata; class Aves; order Passeriformes; family Sturnidae; genus Sturnus; species Sturnus vulgaris. The sequence continues at coordinate 75,337,075 of NC_142244.1, forward strand.
GTGAGAGTCCAGTCTCCCTTGTCTTGTGAATCAGCTAAGTCTGTCAGTTCAGTTTTGGAAGCTAAGTTATCTGCTGCTTTCAAGGACTTTAGGCAGGACTGCCACTCTGCTGGTGTTGGTGATTAATTCTGACTCAGTATTATGCATCATCTCCTACTGAGATCCCTAGATAGAGCATGGCTGGTGAGCTCTTCATACAAAACAGCAACCTGTTCATAAAAGCTTACCCAGCTGGGCACACTTGTATCCACAATACCCAGATTCATTATGAAAGTATTGCTACTAAGAAACAAAGGCAGTAAAGTTTTGTAGAGTTCGGAAAATACATGTGTCTAATGGAGCTTTCTTTGCTTTTAATTTTCTTACTTACATGAATGTGTACCAGGAATTTTTCTTTTTATTCTGAAGCTTTCTTTATTTACACGATCCTTAAATTGGAACCATTTTCAGGAATGATGTTTAAAAGTATCATAAATGTTAGTCTGCATCTGATAAGAATAGATTTCAAGAGAATTTCTGAATTATACAGTACGTATATGTACTACAGTACATATGTAGGAGTAAAGCCAGTGCCTGATTGGCTGAGAAAATTGGAAAAATTTTCACACTTGACTTTCCAGTCAAATTGGCATTTGCAGATCTCTCCAAATGACACATCCCCTTGTAGACTGTGCAGTCACTCTTATTTCTGCATTATGGCAGCTGGTGTTCATGTCTGGGATAAAAGCACTTCAGTTTGCCTTTTCTGCTGCTGTTGTCAGTATCAGCATTTGATGTTCTGTGCTGGATGCAAAGGTTCTTTCAGTGTAGAGACTGCTTGCTACATAACAGTAATTTGTTAAGTTAATTTTACTGCTTCAAAACAATATTTTGACAGTATATAATGTTTCCAAATGTTATTTTCAAGCAATTACTGTACTTACTTTAAAACATTTCAACAGGCAAAATTATTTTTGATCTTTCAACTTGCACCTCTATTTTTCTATGTTTTTTTCAATAAAATGCAAATAAATATTTGCAAATATCTAACACATTAATTATTTTTCATTCTGCTAATGCATATTTCTTATACATACACGTGTTAAATTCTACACAGCTGAACAGAGTTGAATAAAAAGGTACAGATTTTAGGAAAGAACATTTTTTTGTTGTTGTTACTGATACAATTTAACACCCTTATAATACAGAAAGAAAGTCTAAATTGTGTCAAGATTTTAAATATTTAAGTTAGAGCACTTTCATATTTTTAAATACTTCTATCTTTATATTTGTTGAACTTTAGGCTATTAACTGACATTTCATACTGAATATCATTTGGCAGCATAGCTTGTAATGCTCTGCAACACAGTTTGTTGCAAGAATATAGTGTTTCCTTGAAAACTCTATTGGCTCCCTAGACCATATTTACTAGATTTTTCTGACTTATGATCCTTAGTCATTTCTTACTGAAAAAAAGGTAATAGCCGACATCCCATTCTCAATTTAATTCTTTTAATATAAACTTTCATTGCATCTAAATATTTTTGACTATTTAGGAAGTTAAGGAACATGATAATACTAAGAATGATTCTAAAGACAGAGAACACATTTTATGAGTAATTATTTTGTCTTTTGCTCAGAAAATATGCTGTCACTACTCTGTGCTTTTTGTTTATATGTTCAGCCTCATAATGGAGTCCTAGTAGACACTTCACAAACCATGAGAAAAGCCTGTAGTCGAAGAACAAGAATGAGACCACATGAGAAGGGAAGTCTGTCACCATTTCTATCACAGACTGATTTGAAGCTGATCTACTTCTGCAGTGCATTTTATTTCTGAAGTACTTTAGATGACACAAGATGTTTCTTCCTCATGCTCTTTTTTGGACTTAGAATTGCATATCATCCTGGCAAACAGAGTTATAAATGGCATTAATGAGTGATTCCATTTTTCAGCAGACCTTTCTATACAGCCTAATTTCTTTCTTCTCCTCAAAAAATAGAGGGCAGCTACCTAAGCAGCAAATGCCAGTCCCTACAACATCCGGAAGGAGGCTGTTGCTGCCAATGAAAACTGATGGAGAAATGGAAAGCAGCACCTGCTGCCACTGCTCTGCTTCTTTCTGTTTTCTCTCTTCCTTTCATCCTCCAGTTCATCTGCTCATGATAGCAGCAGTAGTAGCAACCTCTTATGCAATATAATAGAACGGGAATGTGTGTTCAGTACTTGCTACAGCATAAAGCTGGAATATCAAACCTCTCTATAGACCCAAAGTCATTGAATTTGTAACTCTAAAAAGCACTTGTTCTCAAAGCCTTTTAATATCTATGTGATCTGTTATAACTTATTATCACAGGGCAAAGACAGGAAGTGGATTTATGAAAAAGTAGACTTCAAATAATCTGGACACATATCCACTACTAACAACAAATTCAATTTGTCAAAGATAGAGGAACACTGACCCTTTGATAGTGTTTGATGGAAGAGAGACCTGAGACATCCAAAAAAGAGCAGAGATGAACGAATTTCATCATAAATATTGGTCAGTATCTGTTCTAATACAGCAGATGGAAATCATAAATGAATAAGCATTTATGAAAAGCACAATTCGGAGGACAGTAGGTGTGACATCTTGCCAGATCATTGTTTTGCTTTGTTTCGCTTTTGGTTTTTGTTTTGGTTTTTGTTTTGTTTTTGTCTGGTTTGAGTTTTTTTGGTTTTGGTTTTGGTTTGGTTTGGTTTGGTTTGGTTTGGTTTTCTGGAGTAAAAAGCCTACAAATTGAGAACATCCAGAGTTCTTTTTAGAAAAATTTTTGTCAATATATCTTGTGCTCATATTCTGTAGGTAGATGAATGCATTTGTATAGTCTTGAACTGTATTCAATCTACAAATAATTTCACTTTGGTGTTTAATTTGCTGCAGTGGGACCAGTTCTTGAGTTCCTAAAATATTTTGATATGACAAACTCATATTTTTTTTTTCTCTTAATCTAGTCCTAATTTGGTAGGGAACAACATAAGCATGGAAATAGAAAAGCTGAAAAAGATAAGTTAATATTTTCCCAAATGTAAGATGCTATTAAAATCTTAAAAAAATTATTCACGTGGGACGTGTAGGATACTATAGTTTCTTTTGACAGTCTTGTGTACTTTCATAACAGAATCCTTTCAAAAGAGAAGAGAAAACCACAAATAGAACAGAAGAGGTTATGTGTGAGGTTAAAGGTAGTTTAGAAACTGGTGGTTGGGCACAAATCTAACATTTTTAAAGTTGGAAGTAGAAAGTTAAATACAGACAGACAAATTCAACAAGTAGAAAACTTTTCAAATTCATTCTCTAACAAGTATGTAATTAAAATCCACAAATTTATCAAATGTTCAGCATGAAAAGTGTGTATCCATTCTAATTTCAAAGGAACTTGCTTTAATCTCCCACTAAAGAATCTCAGACGGAGTTTGTGATAACAGTATTGCTTTATAGATTAAAGTAGCTTAATCAAATATAGAATAACTCTTTTACCTTTGAAACAATTTTCTTTGAAAATATATTTAATTCCAAATCACTTTACATTTCCCTGTGAAAGCATGTTTCTGAGAAAGTTCTCACCTACTTTTGCAAAAAGGTCTAAAGAAGAAAGAATCACTAAAGTGTACAAAGTGTTTAGAAAAAATCAAAATGAGAGGGACAGAGAGATGGAGAAATTATTTTTTCATAAATTTGTGAAAGTTTTTGAACTTTTGTACCTGTTAACAGTGAAATTTCTGCAGTCTGGCAATACAGTTCTTTAAAACGAAGGCTGAGAACTCACAATCAAGAAAAAAAGATAAACTATTAAATCTTATGTTCATCAATCAATGGATAAAAATCCTTCCATATTTTGTATTCTCAGACACTTAGAGGGTAACTTTGTCTTAATATTTTTCCACTACAACTTATGCAAATGATACATATGAGTAGATTTTGCAAATATTTTTAATATCATCATAAGTGCCTGAAACATTTGAATGAATATAAGGCAACAAATAGGAATTACAGAATCACATGGAGGATGCAATTCTCTGAGTATCCTTTGTACTTTATGACCTGAGAGAAAAATGTGTTATCTGAGAAATGGGTAGGCTAAGAGGGTACTTGGAAATGAAATCAGAAATTTGTGGATGCTGATAAGTACCATGATATCTGTTTTTTGAGCAAGCCAATGCATCATATATTTTGAATCTTTGATAGGGGAATAAAAGAAAAATAAGACCTGACCTTTTTGGTTTCAATTTCTCCTCCCTGAGTGTTTCTCCAACAGGACCTCCAAAAATGTGCTGTGCATCTCCAGCCTCCAGCAGTTTCAAATTTATTTCTGAAACACATCTGAGTAGAGGTGTTGTGTACTTGTCTGATGCTCTGATATTTTGGTGCACGATGGGCTACTAATAATAGTTTGAATTGTCTGGAATGGGATGTGACTGTCATTTGACATTTCACTGTCTCTTCCCACACAAATCACCTGTGTAGTCCACTGCTACTTAAACTCTGCAATTTATGCTAGCTACAAAGATAGAATTGATTAGAAATTATATTGGTGATGATTGAAAATTAATGTAGTGACATGGCTAATCTTACTATGTATTAAGCCACAAAATTCCAAGTAGCAAGTTCTAGAGTTAAACATCACAAAGTGTTAATATCCTGTCTAAGTTTGATATCAGGAAAAGGTTACTCACCCAGAGGGTGGTTGGGCACTGGAACAGGATCCCAATCCCCAGTGAAGTGATCAAAGCAACGAACCTGACAGAGTTCAAGAAGTGTTTGGACAATACTCCCAGGCACGTGGTGTTATTCTCAGGATCAGGAATAGGACCTCGTCATCCTGATGGGTCCCTTCCAACTCAGATTGTTCTATGATTCTATTTATTTTGTAGTTATTTACCGTGGAGTTAGGTTTCTCTTTCTATATTACTTATCTACATGGTGAGAAAAAAAGTACTTCTATTAAATAGATGCTCAAGGGCAGAATGGAGAGTCTAAACCAGCCAGAGATGAATTAGGGAATCAAGACGTGTAAAACATAAACTGCAACTACATGTGATACATTGATTCCTAAATCTCAGTAGGTGAGACATTTTTAAGTTCGATCAATCACTATTTATGAAAAAAAGCCCTATCAATATTCCCACAGTGAAACACAATAAGCAGCAGCTGCAAATTTGCATCTACACATGAGGTCCTGTTCCTGGTGTCACAGGAGGGGCTGGAGCATATGCCCAACAGAGCATTTGAACCAGCTGAGCTTTAGACACACAGCAGCACTAGAAGGAAGTGGTGAGTGACAGTGGTGGGAGAGTCCCTGTTTGGGGAGATGCAGTACATATTTGCTGATTTGATCAGATGTCTGGAAATTATGCTGCTTGCCAGAAGCTTGAACCCAGGACATCATGGAGAAGCTGTCAAAACTCGTCTGGCCTTTGGACTGTAATGCCCTGATGTTCTTCCATATGGGCACCAACAGAAATGCCAGGGAAGACCAGGAGAATATCAGGATAATTGGCTCTAGGGACAAGGAACACGAATGGTTTTCTACTTGAGCATAATGTTGCAGGTAAAGGGCTTGAGGAGGTGTGGATCCTGTGTGTCAACATCTGCTTCCAGAGTTCATGGGTTCAGGTCAACAAAAGAGATTAGGGTTTTACTATCATGCCTTTGAGGACTGAAGACTGCTAGGAAGAGACTTAGGATTCACCTGTTAAAGTAGGGGAACAGTATTTGCAGCAGGCAGGTAAGGAAAACTCTAGGAGGCAGGAAGAGGAGGAGGCAAAATCAAATGTGGTGGTCTGAGCTAGCAAAGAAAGGGTTGAGTGTACTGTGGGAGAGAGAGTGACCTCCTGTTCAACAAAAGAATGCTGCACATCATGCTGTTAACCAGACCTGCTCACTTCAGCTAGAGAAAGCTCACTCCTTCCAAAAGTAATGGATGCTCAGAGTCTTCTAGAGTCTCTTAGGTGTTTTTTTGCATCGATTATTTTTGTTGTGGTGGGCTTTTTTTAAAATGTTTTGAGGACTGTTTTATTTATGAAGTCATAAAGTACTTGGTATGCATTTGTGGAAAAAACTGTTATCATGAGAAATAAGAGCAGCTCCTCACTGCTTATAATCTCTAAATATGTTACTTCTATGAACGGCACAGTAATTGTTTTGCTAAGAAAGCACAAGCAAGCTGACCTTGAATCTGCATTATGGAATGATAAGTTATTGGAGAATATTTCTATCAACCTTAGGTTATATGAATCAAGCAAAAAAATTCATAAATAAGTTGTGTTTGGTTTTCTTTTTTTTTTTTTTAAAGTTAAGTGGAAAATTTTTTAAAAAGAGTTAAGTAGGAACTCAGTAAACTTTAACACTGGTGTGACTGTCAGAATTACACGTTACTCAAAATTTATTCATAAATTCCACTACAGTCCATATACAATCTGATTAAAATGCTGGATCAAATTGTACTATACTTTTCTCTGGAATTTAAAAATTTTTTTTCTTCTCTGAAGAGGTAGACTGCTGACTGACATTAATGAAAATTCTGTGAAAAATCTGCTCACACAGACTTACTTCTGGGAAACAGACTTTTGTTAGAAAGATATTTGTTTTCTTAATCCTCTGGACTTTTATTGTGAAATACAATAGCATCTGAGTTTCAAGTTCTGAATATTACAGATGAATATGTAGTCAGAATTTACTGTTCAATAAAATAATGCAGAATTTTCATAAAGATGCCTAAAGAAAACTTGTTGAAACTCTCTGTGTTCAGCAAGTCCTATATTAATGGGAAAGGTTCACAAAAGTATTGTGAACTGACATTTTTTTAATGTAAAAACAATTCTTGATGAAAATATTTTCTTTTTCTTGACAAAATTTACATTATGTCTACTCTGAAGTCACAGGGTAATACACAAATATTCAATTTAGCCTTCATTGACCAGCTTAGGTACTTGTAGCACTCTCATTTATGAATTCTGTTGTTCACCAAAGTGGTGCTTAATTTTATGAGCAGTGGAGAATTTTTTTACAACTTCCCTGTCTGGCCTCATGTTCTCTTCTTCATTTTTTCCTCTCTCTAGATGTTACAGCTGTTTGACATTTAATTTTCTATGCTAACATCTGTCTTCTAACTTGCCGTATACCACCACCTTTTCTTTTTTTTGGACCTTGAGAAACCATTTATCTCTAAGATTAAATTCCTCAGTAAGAGCTATAAACACTGACGATCTCCTGGTATCATGTTTCATCTGTGTGAGCTAATTAGGAAAGCCATAGTCAGGCAACAGAATCACAGAATTACGGCACCATAGAATGCTTTGCATTTGGAGTGACCTTTAAACGTTATTACCAGTGTCCCTGGCAGTGGGCAGGAGCCTCTTCTATGAAATCAGCTTGCTCAAAGCCCTGCTCAGAGTGATTTTGGACATTTTCAGGGATGTGACATTCACAGCTTCTCTGGACACCTTCTCCTGTGCCTCACTTTTTTTTTTTTTTTTTTTTTTTTTTTTTTTTTTTTTTAACAAAATACATGTACATTTTAATTCTTTTTATACATGCCATGAATATTGTGGAAAATTCTGACCATACCGACCAAAATTTAGAACGCTGACGTCAGAATTTGGCATTTCAAGGCTGAACATCATGTAAATTTTGTGGGACTACACATAGTTTTTACCCCGGAGAAAGAGCAAAAGGGACAGAAGAGGTAGAGACATGCTAGTAAATTAGCTGCAGTCAAAGAAAATAGTTCAAAATCATGCCAAAAAAGATGGAACAGACTCTGTAGTTTAACTGGTAGAGTATTTTTCTGGAAGGGAAGTTAGTGGATTCTGGTTCTTAATTTTAGGCTTATTGCTCTATGGTACTTTAAACAGTCATTATAGAAACTCAGAATTTGAGAAATTCTAGGCACTATCAAGACAGGTGCTTCTCATCATTCTGTGGCTCAATAAATGGGAAAGTTCCTGTGACAGCTCTCTTGCAAGTCATTACCTCTTTTGTTCTATGACTTTTAAATACATCTGGGTAACGTAAGTGGAAGTCCAGAATTCTTAATTGTCAAATTCATCAATCTTTATCAACCTACAAGTTTATTATTCCCTCTCTATTGCCAAGCTCATTCTTAGTAGTGTTGCCAAGAGACAAGAATTTAGCACAAATCATCATCCTCAAGATGATTGTGCCTACAACACTGGGATGAAAGATAAGGAATTACTCCATCTGCAATTCAAAGAAAGAATGGAAAGGAAGAATGGCATTAAACTGTGATTCATACATATTGTTCATCTGTCATACTTTGTGTGTCAAACTGTGTCCATAAATAGATGTTCAAGCAATGCTAAAGACTTGGCAATGCTCTATGAGACTTTCCTTGTAATACTCTTTCATCTTCTGACTGTTTTCTGTTCTATTTTCTAACATTTAGCTTTTCTAGTTGGTAAACCTACAGTGGACCTCTCTTCCAACAATTAGTCTATCTTCTCCTCAAGCTTATTTAAATTCTCAGCATAAACAGAGTCCTTTGCAAAACAGAAAGAGGTCTGCTATCCTCTTCATGAAATGATACCACCTTCTTCTTTAGATCCCAGACTTTTATTTGGTGGATGGAGTTCTTTATTAGAAGACACTGTGAACAGATGTCTCATATGCTTTGATTCCACCGTTTAAATGCTTTTAGACTTATAATTTTCCTGTTATTTCTTTTTTGCAGGCTAAGTTCTAGACTAACAACATTCCACATGTAAATCTTAGTTTTATCAATTCTTCTTGATGTTCTCTGAAACTTTTCCTATTCTAATGTGTCTGTTTTAGGTAAGAGGATTGGAATTGTTCCCAACATCATTCTGACTGAAACACATTTATGCTGTGGGATCCCTGTGCTTTCTGTGTTTTTCATATAAAACATAGGTCTGTTAAATATATGTATATATATTTGTTACTCTTTTTAAAGGCATTTTTGGATTTTTTAAGTCACATAGTGCAGCAGATAATTCACAGCGCCAAAAGAAAACTTCTGACCACCTTTGAAGGCTTAAGGAGGTCAGATTCTCCAGCAGAGTACAATAAAGAATAACAGAATTTCAAGTGTTTGCCTATGTTTATCTGTTGTCTTTTATTCTGAGATTCATGTTGAGTCCATCTGGAGGGTAGGTGCAAATTTAGGTGCCTTAGTCCTGTACGATCTACAGTTGTCTTCATTGTCTTAGAAACTTCTAGTAGAGCAGTGTGCCTGTGACATTTCAGACCATGACATCAGCCAAAGGTCTGACCAGTTTTGGAGGTGCATCCCTCCCTGACAGATAACACTGTCATTTAATAAATGCTCATTAGGCCTCAGCCTTGATGAACAGCACCTGGGCTGAGCTCCTCTTGAGCTTCTCAGAAGCACTGTCTGCTCCCAGGAGCTTGTCTTGTCTAATGAGTTCCGGATTTTTTTAGGAACAACCTTGGAGACATGTTTTGCCTGAATATCAATCCATGTGGAATAGTATTTTTCTTATCAAGCTTTCAAAGAAACTTACCCACATCTATTGCAGCCAGGACGAAAAATTATTGTGACTACAACCCACTCTCTTGCAGCCCTATAAAGAGTGGTCCAAAATGAGACCCTCTGAGCTCTCCTGGACCACAGCAGTTGTGACCAGCAAAGTCCCTCTGAGTGGGGCCTCTAGAGCCAGAGAACTCTCACGTTTGCTCTCCTCAGAGGATGCTGAATGAGGATGGATCCTGGGCTGACACCCCCACTCCTTTGCCTATCGAGAAGAGGCAGAGGCATCTGAAGTATTTCGCTGAATTCAAGGAGATTTTTTCCCAGGTACTTTGTACAAACTCTTTGTGTGCATGTGAGGGTGAAGATGTTCTATCACATGTACTAGGAATGCTGCTCTCCTAGATTCTTAACTACTTTAGATTTGTAAATTAGTGAGTTACTGTTGTGGTAATTTCTATATTAATCCTTTGTTTAACTTATCAATTATGTAAATTTAAATGCTGTTAAGTTTAAGTTCAGATAAGTTAAGTCCTGTTGGGCCTTTGGCTGGTTTTTTTCCCTATGCTTTTTTCTCCCTGCCCTTCCAGACTATGCATAGATAATTTTTGCTTTATTTTCATTTGGATTGATTGATTTTGGATTTTGCTTTTCCTCATATTGCTTTAACTACATGGTAAGGGTAGAATGAACCTTGCCAAGGAATTTTGTTGTGCTGTTGCTTTTATAGCAAACCTGTTATTCCTTGTACCTTTGCTGGTGAGTCTTTAAACGACTTTAAAATGTTCATTCGCAATACTAGTATAAGGATAACAAGAAATCACTGAAAAGGGATTTTTTTTTTTTAATTAATAAAATAATCTTGGGGGCTAGTAGTTCTTTTCACACATCTAAAGATGAAAATTAAAAGCTCAAAAGACCAACAGGCATTAAATAAACTAAATTACTATTTAATTTATGTTTTATAATGGATCTGACTTTTTTTTGTCACCTTCTTATTTCATTTGTTGCATTAAGTTTTTAAAAATACATATTTAAGAAAATCTCCATAATCTCAAATTCAAAATTTGTAAAAATAAGGGAAAAACTAAAAATCAAAAATATATTAAAATTGGCTGCAGTGGTAACCCCTTAAATCTGTTTTCTCGTCCCATAAATTTCTTGAAAGTAAATGTGAAAGTGATTTTCACTCTTATTTATATAATTGTTTATAAATGTAGTTACTGGTACATAAAATAATTTAACAAGAGATTTTTTTAAAAATTGCTTAATGCAATTTAAATACATGTATAAACACATAGTCCTGAGATATTTAGAGTGTTTAAAAATAGCATGTTTAAAAATAACTGCTAGCTAAATCTGAGAACTCTAAGACTTTTAAAGTATATTAAAAAATTACATAATAAAGACCAATAAAACTACTCAAAATTTTCTTAATTTGAAAAAATTACACATTTTTACTCTTTTTAAACTATTGGTTTAATTCTCACACTTCTCTAAGTGAAAATGTCTTTTTATATTTAGATATTAATAAAACATTGATCTGATTTTATGTGGACAGACAGGAATTATAATGAGCTATATATCCTGTAATTAAACCTTTAACTTGTGTTCACTGGTCCCTAACAAAAACCTGTCAGGCTGGGATTCGTCTGAACTGATGTTATCTGTCTAAACCCTAGGCACTTCACAGCTTCAGGGGTTCCTCCAAGAGTTGTCATGTGGCAAAACTCATCTTGTGAAAATTAATTAATCCTAGATATTGGATGCGTATTTGCCTTGGTGAGCTAACTTTGTGTTTAGCCTCACAAAAGATTTAAGCTTGTTTAGACTAAAAATTAAAAAAAAACAAAAAAACAAACTTGATCAAAAGTAATATCTAGAAGTTCCAGCAACATCTAAAATAAGCATAGTTAAATGTGGGAGGGGATTATTATTATTCAATTTTTTAAAATTAATAACAACGAGATATGGAATAAATTATAATTTTCTAAGTGCTCTGATGTTCCAATCTGTGATTAAAAGTGCAATAATTTGCTTCCCAGAAAAAGACCTTGATGGACTGACTTACCCCACACATCCCTTAGAAATTCTCATTTTTCTTAGAAACTCTCTAGAGGAAGAATTTAACTGCTTTATTTGGAGCCAAATTACTTCCCACAGATCTCAGAATATTTTCAAATGTAATTGCTTTGAGAAGATGGGTTAATATCTTCAAAGATGATCATCAAATCCTCTATAAGTTTCTGTAATAGTATTTTATGAAGTTAGCTTGTTCTGAATAGTTTTTTTGTTTGATTTGGTTTGGGCTTGTCTTTCAGTCTTTCTTTTCAATTATACTCAGATATCTCTTTTTTGGTTTAATAAATTTAAAATACAAATAAGAAGTTCAATTCAAGAAAGTGAACTATAACATAAATGAAAATAATCTTATTCTGTATTCTTGTAATGTAAAAATATATCTGAACAAAGTATACTGGGTTGTTTTTGTAAGGACAACTAAGTTACATAAAGTTGAAGTAATTTTATAAAATGGAGTTCAAATATAACTGTAGCTGAAGCCTAATATTAACTTTTCAGACGAAAAAAAGAAATTAAACCTTTGTTTCTGCATTATGTGATCATACAAAAGAGTAAAAACTGACAGTTGTCATTAGAAATCGAGAATAATATAATCTCATCTAGCATAACTCAGAAGTCTGAACTCAAATCAGTAAAATTATCAATATAGAAGTGCTTCTTCTCTGTCTAAGGTCTAATTGATAATTCAAAGCCCGTGTTACCTCTCTTGTTTAACTGGCTTTCTTCTTTCTCATCTTAATAGCAAAAATATAAGATTTTAAACTTATAAGAATTGATTTGCAAATCTACATTGGATATTTAAGTACAAACTGTTTCTTGAGGATCATAGAGACAAATGGGGTGTGGGGTGGAATACTGACTAATGTCAGAATTGAATCTGTCAAGTGAAATATATATATTAAAATATGAATGTCAGGTTTAAAGAATAAATTATATTTTTAATATTTTTAATATATTAAATTCTTCTAATAAGCTAGCTAAAACATGTATTAGCTTATTAACTTTAGTATCTTTGGGTTTCATGCATGAAGGATTAGCTGACAGACACATTCAAAAATGTCCAGTGTACAGAAAAGGCTTTTTGAAAGCCCCTTGAGCAACACTGCATTGTGTCAACAAAATCCAGAGTAGTTTTTAGTTAGAAAACCTGGCAAAGTAACACACCTTCAGGCTGATTTGACATCACAGCTGGATGGTGAAAGACAAGCTGAAAAAATGGCCTTCCACAAAACATATTCCTCTAGTATGTGTTATTTAAGGTCACTTTTAAGACAGTATTATAAGGTTTAGAAATACTGTGTCTAATAGCAAAAAAAACCACCCCAAAACAAAAATGCATTCACAGTGAGGGAGAAGAAAGGGAGATAAATTAAACTGTGATACCCAGAAAAAAATTGAACTGAGTTAATAACTTAAATAGTGTGCCTCTGTAGCTATTACATATCAGGATCCAAATATTGATACAAAAGTTAATTCCACCGGTGTTAAACAAAACGTCATGTGCTTCAGTATACTCACAGTAGGTGTTGTCTAACAATGTGTAGAAGTTTCTGCAGACGTTCAATCTGAATATGGGAAAAAAATCTAAATATTAAAACAAACACCTGGTTTTGTTCTCTTTTCAGAGAGAGTTGTAGGAGACAAATGATGCTGATAATAGTTTAAATAAACCTCATACAACCAAGATAAAATGTGACAAATGTTGTTGTTAAATGCTGAATAACAACAGGCACATATGAAGAAGACAAAAATAGCAGATATACACTGAAAAATACTTATCCCAGAATATGACAAACTATATATTTTGAAATTTAAAGAAGCAAAATGGAAGGAGATACTGTACTTTTACTGCTAAGTAAAAAAGCACAAACTCAGTTGCTAGATCACTGCTCATGAACACTGTTTAGTATTCTTTGTTCCAAATTTAGACAGTTGTAAAGAAAATTCCAATCTGACACATGGGATATTATCCATAAGCAAAACAGATCAAAGGCAATCAAGGTTTTGGACCTATTTTGTTACCAGTTTAGACACTGAAAGAAAACAAAAGATAAAGTAGATATACTAAGAAGACACCAGATTTAAATAAATCAAAAGTAAATAAATAATAAACATGTGAATTAATGAATTATGATGGATGCAGGTCAATTTTTTTTACACTTAAAACCAAAAAAACAAAAAAACAAAAAAAAAAGAAGGGTGGAAATGATAAACCTTCTTCTTTCTTTGTGCTGGTCCTTTCTCTTTTATTTGCATGACATTGAGGAAGGAAATCAATAAGATCCTAACTGTCATACTTTCTTCAGAAAAAATATAGCATGAGAGGAAAAATTTTTATGAAGCAATGAAAAATTGCTCCCTTTGGCTGGAAAATTATCCATTTTGTTTCTTGGCAAGTGTAGGTGTAAAGACTGCCAACTAGTGATATTTTTTGTATTAAAGGTTAAATAAGGAAACAGGCAGTATGTTGAAATTCCTTTATCATGTGACAGGTGAAGGCTGTATTTGACAATAGATGTTTAGATGCTATATACTTTAAATTACAATATTAGTCAACGAGCAGTGCTTTTGAGTTGAAAAATATATATGTTGCTTTTTTTGTAGTAGTTATTGGTTTCTAACCAGTTAATCAAGTTAAAACTTGACTAGGAGAAAGAAAAAGCATAAAGAATAGTTAAGGTATCAAATGCCACAAAATAAAAGTCTGCTCCAATGGAAGAAGTACATTATTTCAGCAATGATGTGGCAAAGCTGAAATAATCTTGAAAATTTGACTGAGTTTACTGCATTTAGACTATTTATTTGAATTCATTTTTACAGCCAATATAGAAAACTTTATAATTCAAAAGTAAAATTTACCCTTAGAAACATACCTACATAGATTACAGAATCATGCTACTGAAAATTCTAATTGTCTCCACCAATTAAAGATCTTGAAATCATGTACTGTCATTTATATTGTAGATTATTTATAAAGATAGCCCATTCTTTAAGATTTTTCTCATAAAGAAAAATGTCATGCTACTTGTTCACAGCAAATATTCACATATTTTGATTTGTTATCTTGTTTTATAAAACTCTTTATAACAGCAGTCATATCTTACACTCGCAAAAAGGGAGCAAGAATGGGTAGTCACACAAAACAGAATATTATTCTATAATCTGAAGTGGAAACTTGAGTTTTCTAAACCTTCTTGAAACTTAGCTTTTTCAGACTTCACAATATCTACTCTCAAATTTGCACTAGAAAATTTTGGTAGGTGAACATGTCATTGGCTGTTCTTGCTTGTGACAAAGTTGGTCGAAAACACCTGTTAATGCATTATCTTTACTTTAAATTCTCTTATTGTTGGTATTCAGAAACATTAAATGACTGAAGTTAGATGAATGAGACTCTCATAAAGATGCTGAGTTTCAATATGTCATTTAGAGGAATAATGATATAGCTGATTATAAATTACCCTTGTGATTATTATACTGAAAGATTTGAAAAGTATAAATTGGAGTTCATGAGCCGCAAACAAAATGTATGTTAATCTTTGGATAGATAGTTGAAAACAGTGTTAAATACCAACTTGATTTACAATTATCTATGTAGTTTCACTTTTCTGTAAAATAAAAGCTCTAATTGCATTTCAGTATCAGAAAGCAATGCCTATGTACTTTTCGTTACTTCAGATTTTAAACCTTTTTAGGTTTGGTTTGAGGTTCTTTGGTTCATTTTTACTGTGATGCCACAGATATGATTGAATGGACATTTTCACTCATTTGAATTGTCATTGACCTAATGAATTACATATTATGTGATTTATTTCCCTATTCTTACACTAAGTTGATAACAAATTTTGACAGCTTAAATTTTATTTTACTGCAGCCCTTTACAACATTATTCACTGGTTAATTTTTCAGTTATAAATTATGCAGTAGGATGAGGCAGATTAAGTGCAAGTATACTGTGAGATATGTGACACATGTAATCTTTCTGACTCTCACTCTCATAGGCATAATTCTATAATAAATCATTCATTCACAACAGCCAAAGGACATTAGCACAGAACCCTCTATACCTTTTACCTAGTTGTGCAATGAGGAAGAGCAGTGTACATTTCTAAATACTGCCTGTATTACTGTAATGATTGTTTCTCCATGACAGTTTTCAACTTTATGCAGAATCTTGGTCTTAAAAGCTAATGCTTTGAAAAGATTTTAAGATGAGCATAGACTATACTATTTCCAAGTTATTTTGTATATGGGTGAAAGATCATCGAGTCCAATTCCTTTCTTCTTGCAGGAACACCTAAAACTAAACCATATGATTCAGTGCATCATCCAGATGCTCTTTGAACTCTGACAGGTTTGGTACTGTGACCACTTCCCTGGGAAGCCTGTTCCAGTGACTAACCACCCTCTTAGTGAAGAACCTTCTCCTTATGTCAAATCTGAACTTCTCTTAGTACAGCTTTGTGCAATTTCTTTGTAACCTGTTGCTGGTTACCAGAGAGAGGAGATAAACATATTCCCATGCAGTGTCCCCCTTAACCAAGTTGAAGAGTGTGATGAGGTCACACTTCATCAACCTTCTTTTTTCTAAGGTAAGCAAGCCAAGTGATCTCAATTGCTCCTCCTAAGTATTGCCTTTGAGCAATACTCTTTCACTATCTGGGTCTCCCTCCTCTGGACATACTCTGGACAAACTCTGGATATACCTGTTATATTGAGGTGCCTGGAACTACACACAGGACTCAAGCTGAGGCCACACCAGAGTAGAGCACAATGGGACAATCCCCTCCTTTGCCTGGCTGTGATGCTGTGCCTGATGCACCCCAGAACAGGGTTAGTCCTTTCGGCTGGCAAGGCACACTGCCGTCTCACATTCAACTTTCTGATGACCATAAAGTCCAGATCTCTTTCTGGGGTATTTTTCTTCAACTACTTGTCCCCCAGTTTGTGTCTATAACCAGGATTATGGCTCTATATGGTTGGTTGTTGCCCAGCCCTTCAGTCTATTCAGATCTCTCTGTAAGCTCTCTCTACTCTCAAGAGACTCCCACAGCTCATTCTAACTCATTATTAGCAGCAAACTTACTTAGTGTACAATCAAATCACACATCCAGAAAACTTATAAAAGCATTAAAGAGCACAGGCCCTAAAATTTTGCCCTGGAGAACCCCACTGATCCTGGATGGTAGCCTGATGTAACACCATTTATTTTACCTCTTCAAGACTCACCCATATACCAGTTGTCCACCCAATACCTCAGTGGTTGTACACTTCTACTGAAAAAATCTAGCCCCAGATAAGGATTTTGAATATCCAGATATCTAATTTTCAACTCTTTTGGAAATGTAAGTAGCTCTGAATGTGAGACCATAAAGGAGTTATAAAAATATGACAAAAGAAAAGCAATATCTTGCATTTTCAGTTTAAACACTTAACTTACCCCAATTTTTACCAGGATTTGTTATTAAAAATCTGGATGGTTCACTCTACTCATGATCTTGGAAACTGCAGTTATATATACCTAGCAAGAATAACAAAATTTTTGTTTATTTTCATTACTCACTCCCCTTAATGCTATGTTTCCTTTCAGTTACAAAGTAAACTTCAGGAATATGTTCTGCCTAGGAATCCCAGCTGCACGGTTCTTAAGAGAATTTCAGGTGTTGTTTTTGGGATTTAAAGCATGGAAAATGAACGATCAGTCTTTGAATAAATTGGCTTTTAAAACAAATGAGACCAAAAAAAACCCCAAACTAAAACAATCCAAACAAAAAACAAACATTGCACACCCCCACTCCAGTGGGAAGGGTGGTAGAATGGTGAAAAAATATATGATCTGTGTGTTAGGAATAATTAAATAATCAAAATAAATGAAAAATTATAATATCGATAATTGCAATCATAACCATAATAGGTATGAAAAAGAGAAAGAGAGAAATAAAAGACAATCAAAACAGTCATGCACAAAACAACTGTTTAGCATTCACTGATCAAAGGCCAGTCTGTTTCTGAGCAGCAATTTATGGATCTCAAACAATTTTCTCCATTTGTTTGGGATCCATACTGACATTCTGTGGTATGGAATATCCCTTTTACCAGTTTGTGTCAGCTCTCCTGGCCATGCTCTCTCCTGGCTTCATGTACATCTCCTCACTGTCAGAGCATGGGAAACTGAGATCTCACCCGAGGGTAAGCCACAACTAAAACATCAGTTTTCAATATATTACCAACATTATCCTCATATTAAATCTAAAATGCAGCACTACACTAGCTACTAGGAAGAAAATTCATCCTATCCCAGACACAACCAGCTCAGGGGGAACAAAATCAAGGGTATCAGATCCTTCTCTGAAGTGCCCAGTGACAGGAGTCTCAAACTAAAACACATGAAAATCCACCTGAATACAAGATCACAATTTCTTACAGCAAGGGTGGTCAAACACCAGAACAAGCCAACCAGAGAAGCTGCAGATTCTCCATCCTTGGAGATACTCAGTCCCCAGCTGGACAATGTCCTAGGCCACCTGCTCTAGCTGAATGTGCTTGATCACCTGGGGTGGCAGGAGGGGCAAGCAGGTGTGTGTGAGCAAGAAAACCTGCAGGAGTGCTTTGCAATCTCAACCACTCTTGCTGTGAAGGAAGGGCTTAAGCATAGTCATAGCATGTCTGTCAACCATATTCACTCTCACAAAGCACAGTTTTTTCATCACAGCACACACAGAGGATTACCCTGATGCCTGAAAGAGTCTGTGTGACACATATGGTGTCAAATGGCAGCCAGGAAAATAAGAATATTATGCTTGCCCAGAGACAGTCCTTGACAAAAAAAAAAAAAAAAAAAAAAAAAAAAAAAAAAGAGGAAAAAAAAAGTAATTTCTCAAAGTTTGCTTTGCAGCCAGTAATAAAAGTGGATCAGAAGGAAATACCGGAATCCTGAGACTCATCACTGAGTGACAGACAAAATTCCCTTTTCCCATGTTCTTCTATCTTTTCATTCCCTCTCCTGAGTCAGATTGACTTGCTTTTTCTGATTTTGTTGCTGCTCCTTTTATATTTCTATTTGTTTCCCCTGTTATTTAGTACCTGTCTGCGTTCTAGAAATATAATTTCTCGCAATGATTGCATCTTCCTTTCTTAATTGTTTTTCATGTCTTTTTCCCATTTTCTAAATGTCTTGAAAGCCATGTAGTATTTCAGCCTCTCTGTGTTGCTGTGCCTTTCATTATATACTGTTGTTAAGAAGCATGATGCAGTGCAAGTCACCTAGAACCTTCACTGACAGATACTATGCAGATGAGATGAGAGTTTCTGCAGCACAGACAATGAGAAAAGAGGGAAAACTCCACTCTCTTGACATAATTCTTTGAAGACAGGAGGAGGAATTAAAAACAAATCCAACAGTCTTCCTGCAGTCTCTAGTGAATTATTTTGGAGCTGACATGAATGAAAATAATAGAAGGGAACTTCAGATTACTGTAGATTTTTTTTTTCTTTTTATTGCTTCTTCCACTTACCTTGTGGTTGCTTTTCATATCTATCCCATTGCTTCACTTTCTCACAATATAAGATACTTCATATTTAGAAGCCTTGACATAAATTACTTTAACAAACCAGTTTGGGATTTTAAAGCTGCTGGTATGATCTCAATTTTATTTATAGTTTCTTGAAGCTTTCATTATCTGTTGGTGATGGCACATTAATATTGATACTTCTTGACACTACATTTTCTAAAGTACTTAAAGTACATTATGCACATAATTTGATGAGTGCTGTATGAGGAGAGGAAAAGTTAGAGGTATAAAGCAAATTTGCTCATGAAAATTCTAAAAATTGGTTTTGATCACTTAATTGATCATGATTTGTCGCATTAATGTGGAAAAAATGTCTTCGGTGAGCCATTTATATCAACAAAAATAAAAAAAATACTTGAATGTTAAATATTGTAAGTTTCAAGGTTTAGGGATTTATTTCAGACCCAAGCCATAAAGGCAAAGTAAATCACTGAAATAGACGTAGTAATTTAATGGTAGAAATAAACTACACACAAAATGTATGGTTATTTAATGATGAAACATTGAAGGATCTGCTATTATTTAAAAATATATTTTTAAAGACATACCAAAACATGGAGAAAATTTTTACATATAGTAATATTCAAGTTAGCATTTTCATTAAAAAGATAACACTTAGATATTTCAGAACCTAAAGTATTTTCTCCTTGATATGATCATGCATTTCAAACTTGGAATTTATTTTGTAGGGCTAGCCAGATTTTTGTATTTTTTTCCTAATGATGAAATATCAAATATTTGTAGCAAAAGCTTGACAGAAAGGAACAAATAACACCTCTGTGTTCCTCAGTGGAACAAATAATTCCACTGTATTTGGTTGCCTTTTGATACTGTTAAAGATATTGTTAATTTTTAAGGGAATTCTGGAAACTTCTGAAGTAAGTCTTTGAATTTCTGAAACAAATCCCCAGGATACAGATGGCAATAACTTATCTTGTTCTTTGCTTATATAAGTTAAAGGTTGAAATATAATTTCATTTTACCACTTTTCTAGATAGGTATTCCTTAGAGCAATGACATCTAGGACACTAATTTTTCATGGGGTTTTCTTTATTTGCCCCTACCAGCAATAGTGTTTGGTTTCATCTATCCATTTATGCTGTTAAAAAGTGAAATCTCAAAATATTTTTATTAAATCATTTGCTTTTAATGACATAAATTTGAAATCTCATCACTAACCCCACAAGATTTTATAGAAAAAAGGTTTACAGACACATAGAGAAGATGTTCAGCAAAAACAAATGACATTTATATATAAAAGAAAGAGAAGCAGGTGAGTGAAATATCGAAGTAAACTTCACTGATAAATTAATTTAAAAAAAAAAAATGTAGTTGCAAAAATGCTGACTACTGACAGACAGCTTCATGCATTTAGGAAATTGAATGTTTTCTATCCCAGTATTTTTCTGCTCTAGTAAAATAATATGAATTTGGACTTTAGATAAAATGACTCTAGTTCTCCAGGTTATGCTTAATTTAGTGGAGGAATAAATCTTCACAAAATCAAGATAGTGCCAAATTCCAGCACAAATTATGTCTGAACAGCTTATATGCAATTCCCAGTATAGCTGCTTCTTTCACTACTTTTTTTCCACTGTCTCACTCTCCATCAGATTGTATTAAATGGGGAGCTGTGGACAGCTGGCATTTAAATGTCAGATACAAACAGCAAAGATTCCTCCTGGACCACAGAGTCTTTTATAGTGGTGTTTTCTAGTTTAGTCTGATAAAAAGTTATTACATCATGGGCAAGCCACTCACTTATTCTCCAGTTGTGTGTCTGTTATTGAAGCAAAGATTTTTCAGTTTATTTCAGTTTTGCCTGCATAGGAAAAAGCTATACCAATTACTTTATTTCTGACCCATATACTTACTCAGTCTCATACCCTGCCTCATACTTTTCAGATTTCATTATTGCTTTATGGAAACTTTGTTATTAATCATTCCTGTAGACAAACTACATTTCCTACTCCATAAAATATTTTCAAGTATCATCTGAGCTGACATGCATTTGTCTCTAAATGGTTACAGGCAAGAAATACAATGTCAAGATCTTTACGGAGAGAGTCATTATTTCTATTTATTTTCTGCAGCTGCAATTAATTCTTTGTCCTTTCCAGTGCAAATATGTTTCATGTGTGTGTGTAAAAACCAGTATTATCAAGCAGGCTTTAAATCTGAAAAATATTTTTAATTATAATTATATTTCTGTGAAAATAAGTTGCTTTCTTCTGTTTTGTGTTTTGATTTCTGTTTCCAAAATTTCTGAGATAAGGAAGAAAAAAGGAACGAATAATGAACAGAATTAAGCATTTTAAAAATAAAACCAAACCAAACCCCCTCCCCCAAAAACCCTCTTTTATATCTTTTGAATAAATTTCACACAGCCTCTAAGGGTCTGAGCTACAATTCCATGTCAAGTTTCTTGAAGCAGTCACAGGGTGAGTCTACTACATTCTGCTAATTGTACCACATTAGGCATACTGTTAGTGCTATTAATAAGTGTGTCGAGCAATTCGTCTTGACAAGTTGCACCCAAGGCAGAGAAATGCCAATGGAAGATAAAAGAGATCAACTGAAAACATTTTTTCATTAGAAAATCACTGAAACATCTTCTTCATCTCTTAGTGCCAGAATGAAACAACTGTGAGACTACTCTGAGAATGTTTATACTTCTAATACAATCCATAATTTTAATGCTTACACAGTACAATTAAAACATCCTAAATAGTAACAGCAACAACAACAATAACAATAATAATAATAATAATAATAATAATTAATAATAACAACAACAACAACACTATTACTACTGCTACTACTGCTGCTACTATTATTACTACTACGACTACTACTGCTAATAATATTTTGATGTCTGAGGCTAGTTCATTACAAAGGTTCAGGTTCATAATGCATGTAATATACTCTTTGTAGGACCAAAAAGGGGAAAAAGCCTCCTTACTAGACAGCAAAGAGAAAAATAATAGTAATAATAATAATAATAATAATAATAATAATAATAATAATAATAATAAATAATATAATATTATATGATATAATAATATGTAATAATATATAATAATATATAATAATATATAATGATTTTAATGTAATGTAACATAGTGTAATATAGTATAATATATCAAACTTCAAGGGTGGGATTAAAACTTAGACACATAAATTTAGGTGTCAACAATCTTTGTATATGCAAATATGCTATCTCTAAACTTGCAGTATGAAGACACAAAAGTAGATTTGATTGATCCAAAGCCTCCTGCCATTACAGTTTATATCATCTGTATGGGGCTGTAAACTATTACACTGGAGACCAGAGAGATCATCAATCTTCTGGACTGATGATTGGATTCCAGGGAAGATACCTCAGGATATTTCAAACATTATGAGAGGAATTCATGTGAGCAATTTAATCGTGTTTTTAATTAAAACAAAGCAAATCACAGAATCACAGAATGGTAGAGTTTCAAGGGACCACAGTAGGTCACCTGAGCCAACCTCCCTGATCATCTTGGAATGTCTTGAGAATGAGTAGGCCCAGCTCCCTTAGCCTATCCTCAAGAAGATATGCTCTTCAGAAGGATGCTTTAGTACCTTAATCGTCTTTGTTGCCCTCCACTGGACCCACTCCAGGTCTCTCTTGTAGTGAGGAGCCCAAAATTGGACAGAGCACTCCAGATGTTGCCTCACTAGGGCTGAATAGAGTGGCCGAATTATCTCTCTTGACCTGCTGGCAAAGTTCTTCCTAAAGTACCCAATGACACCACTGGTCTTGGCCACAAGGTCACACTGCTGCCTCATGGACAGTTTGCATCCCTAGGTCCTCTTTGCAGAAGTCTTTTCCAACAGGATGGCCCCCAGCCTGTGCTAATGCATGGGGTTATTCTTCTCCAGATGCAGGACCTTGCATTTGCCATTGTTGAATTTCAGTTCTTTTCTGCCCATCTCTCAAAAATGTTGAGGTCCCTCTGAAAGGCTGCACAGCCCTCTGGGGTATTGGCCACTCCTTACAGGTTTGTGTCATCAGAGAACTTGCTGAGGAGGCATCTGTCCTTTCATCCAAGTCATTTATGGTTAAGTTAAAAGATACTGGACACCACTAGTCACAAGCCTCCTGCATGTGACACTGATAATGACCTCCTGAAACCTGCCATGCAGCCAGTTCTAAATTCACCTCACTGTCCAGTCATCTAGTCCATAAGATATGTGGGATGCCTATGCTTTTGTAGAGTAAAAATTGGACCATCAGGTTGGTCATCAAGGTGGTGTCTACAGTGTATTACACTGTAAGGCATCAGGTTACTATTATGACTGGTAAAGATCTAGGGCAACTCAGTTCTTTAAGAATAGGAGTACAGTTCCATTTAATTTCCTATACCTACTTATGTCTCCTTCAGCTGCTGATTCAGAAGTGCATGGGTCTCCTAAACACTGTCAATACTGAAAACCTCATACAGATTCCTCAGATAATCAAGAGAGTTTCAAATTACACTGCAAAACTCTGTTTGACAAATGAATTGATCTCATAGTCAGTAAAGTCAATGGAGAGCTACACATTTGTTTTAAAATAGCTGTTTATTTTAGGGTGAGGTGAGTCAATTCAATGTATTGATCAGCTCATCTCTGTGGGAATTAAGACAGCTAGTTCACTTGTAGTCACTTACAGAGTGTACACCAAGAGTCCATACAGTTATCTGTACATAGGTTCTTGATGAGTCCTAGGATACACTTTTTATGTTCACTTGTTGCTTCTGGAAAGTGAGAGTCTATCACAGATCCTGTGTCATCTCTTTCATAGCTACGCTGGTGCTCCAGATGTCTGGAGTTATTTGAGCTGTCATTATTATTTGAGCTGCTTATGTATGGATGAGTGAAACAAATTTTTTAGGCCCATGAAAGCTAACTCCCATGAAATCTGTCTCCTAGTTTTGGTCTCAAGATCTTCTATTATGAAAAGTTCATTTTTTTACATTTGATAAGCTCTTTCTTTCTTTTCAAATATTTTAAAATCTTTTCACTTAATTGTCCTCTGTTGGGATTTCTGTCCTGATTTACAGAAAGGGAACAACAAGAGCAGGATTACTCTATGAAATAAGCTAGAGGCAAATATTTTCACAACACAGACATGAACAGCAATCTTGCCAACAGAGGTATAGTCCCTGAACTTAAAAGAAACTCCAGGGCTTCCAGACAAAAGGTATTTTCAAGTGAGACTTATCATGGCATGTAAGGCCTGTATAGGTGAAGTGAGGCCTATATAGGTGGACATAAGAATCAGAATGAATAAATATTTCTCTATCTACTCTATCCAGAGTACACAAAATTTATTTAAAAATTAGACAGTTTTAAGGTGATAATTTTTTTCTAAATTACGTAAGAGGAACAAATTATTTTTCCACATGTTTAGATTTAAATTTGTTGATCAGTTCAGCTGAGTACTATCTTTGGAAAAATCAACTCTGATATTCAGAGTTCAAAATAATGACCCGTAATCTACTTTATCATTTCCTCATAACATTTTGTGACTTGCTAGTAATTATAGTCCCTGTGTTATCTGTTAACTGAATAGCTGTGCATGTTCTTCTTCTGTACAAGCAGAGACCAAGCACACTACCCCAAATCAGCAAGAATGGAACTACATGTTTGCCCTTAGGCAATTACTTCATTAATTGAATACATAACCATCTAGTACAATTGCACCTTGGATAAGTCTCATACTGACATCCATTATTTCATACCTCTAAATTGAAACTTGTGTTAATATGGAGCTGAAGTCACTCCCCAAAATCTTATTAATCCTTACTGATAACAGCTACATTCATTTATAGTTCCTGTAATCTTATTGCATTTTTTATTCAGGTCTCAATTTCTTATGAATTGTGTTGTGCTTAATTTTCTCTTAGAAGAAGAAAGATCATGGAAGGTTAGAGAAGAAGTAATTCTCCATGAAAAACTGATTTTGTCACTGAAAAATTAATTATCTAGAGATTTAATGGTAATTTTATGTATTTTTCTGAAACAAAGAGAAAAGCAGGTAAGGAGAAAGTTTATGAGAGTCAGTTCAACCAAAATCTATTCTTTACGGGTATAATCAAGCACTGGAAGATTCCTTGCAGCTTCCATTCTTGAAAGTTATCAAGACCCAGATGCACAAAACTCTGAGAAACCTGCTCTGATCTGCTCTGATCTAAGAGCTGACTACTCAAGCTTTTCCTGGAAATCTGATACCTATCCAATTTTAATGCTTCAGGAATGATTTTTTTGCTGTTGTTGTTTTGTTGGGGTTTTTTGGTAAAATTATTTGTCATAGCAGTGACCCCATATTTAATTTGTAGAAGTTTTATGTTTTCTAAATGTAATTTTTCTATCATTCATACATATGAAACAATATTAAACATCTATTAGTTTTGCTTTTTGTATTATAGAAAAGCTAGAAATTATCAACTCATCTCTGCACTTCAGCTATTTCACACATTTCATATGCAATAGTAAAAGCTTTCTGAGTAATGACCTTCAGTTTACAGTTCTTCCAGGTATAAAATTAAAAACACTTGAAATAATATTTAATATGAAAGTGTAGGATTCAATTAAGTTCCTTGAGAATGATATAAACTCCTTTAAGTCAGAGTACAGAAGGGAAATACCTGGTTGTGGTGCTGAAGTGTATTTCTGAACTATTTTATTAGTTCTAAGAACACAACAAGAATTCTCTTAAGTTTATTTATATGGATACGTTGTAGAGAAAATAATGTAAAGAAATAAATGAATGAATGTGTGACCATGCTTTTAACAGTGTTCTAAGAAATTAAATTGGGATTAAAATATATAGGCTGCATGCTCTTTATAACAAAAGATCACCACTAAAAAAATGCCAACAACCTTTCCTATCTAAGATATGGAGGAGATAGGAACAAGATTCTGGAAACATAAAAACTAAATTAACCCTTTAAATATAATAGCATCCTTTACCCCATTTGCTTTTTTTGCTTTCAAATAAAAGCAATAAAAGTGTACTGCATCTGGCTGGGATGGAGCTAGCTTCATGGCAATCTGAATAGTTCTCTGGTTTTGGATATGTGTCTATAAAATTGAAAGTTGGTAACACACTAATGTTTTGGTTATTGTTGCATTATTCTTGCTCAGGGTTTTATGTTTTCCTCAGAGAGAAGGCTGGGGATGGGCAAGTTAGGAGGTGACAGAGCTGGGATTGTGACCTGAATTGTCCAAAGGGATGTTCCATAACATGTGATATCATGTTCAGCAATAAAATCTAAAGCAGAGAAAAAGAAGAGGAAGTGGGAAGCAGGGTGTTGTCTCCCTAGGTGGCCATTGCTCAGAGGATTGCTGGGCATCATTCTGAGGATCTGAGGAATTGCTTGTGTTAACCCATCACAATGAGAATGAAGTTTAATTTTATAATCAATAACTACTAAAGGTTTTACTGATTATTTTCTGTTCTGAAAAAAGAATCTAGCAACATGCATATATGCTGAGATATCTATGTGTGTATGTATATATAAATATATATTTGCTCCTCTTTCTGTTTCCTAAAATTTGTTTTCTCTTTTTATTTCCCATAAAACTTAACTTAGAAAAATGCTGTTTCATAATTTGGTACATCTTCTCTTTCATAATTGATGGAGCCTGGTACAAAATTTAGACTGATGAATTTTACACAAAATCTGACTTTTGAGACACTAATAACTTGTACAATGTACAGACTGGGCATAACCTTTCTGTGAGGTATCTCCTCAATAAGAGGCAAACTTGGCTAATTAAGATTGAGTTAATGACACATCGTGCTGGTTTGGGCTGGAATAGAGTAAATTTTCTTCACAATGGCTAGAATGGATTGTGGTTTTGTTTTGTGCTGAGCATGAGGTTAACAATATAGAGATGCTTTTTATTGTTTAAATTTTTGTTATTAATGAGAAGGGCTTACACAGAGCCAAGGCCTTTTTTGTTTTCCACACTGCCATGCTGGTGAGAAACTTGAGGTTGTGGTGGGAGGTTGGACAGGACGGGGACACAAATAAAAGGGCTATTCCAGACATTATGGCATCATGCTCAGTATATAAAGCCGGGGGGAAGAAGGAGGATATGTGTGGGACCTTTGGAGTTTTTTGTTTTCCCAAGCTCCATTGCATGTAATGGGGCACAGCTCTCCTGGAGAAGGCTGGACACCTGGGGCTCCAGGTGTATTTAGAGAATAGCAAGTCATGTTCACACTCAGAGAACAGCACTGAATAAAGGCATCTCTGATTTCAGTGAGACTGGATTTCAATCCAGCCATTTCTGCCAGTGTTTTACATTCAGTAGTGATATTTTGTGTTTTCTTAATAAAACAGTAGTAAAAGCTTTACTGTCAAGTTGTGAGACTTTATATTTTGTTGAATGTGAAGTAGATCTACTGACATTTGAAGGACTTCTTTCATGTTTATATGAACAAAGTTTTAAACAAAGTAAAATTCTTTAGACCTTGTTTTACTCATGCTGTGCTTTTACCTATTCATTTTGAGAATTTCTGAAAACAGACCATCTGTGTTTTCTGCCTATATCTTTTCTGCTTCAAACTGTCTTGTTGCCATGGAGTCACTGTTCTGCATTAGGAAAATAAATTATTGTTTAAAAGAGAAAATGCATGTAAAACTACACAGGAAAATTAACCATATATCTAATATCATTAGATCAGAAAACTTAAAAGCAAAAGAGAGGAGTTTTATTTAATTATTTACAGCGTTTATCTAAAAGCTAGACTTTATCATTAATTAAATAATTTCATTCACATGGTTCTACACAAACTAGGTACCTGGCAGTCTCTGCAAAAATAAAAACATTCTCAGGCTTTGTTATTAATGCCCAGTGGAATTAGGAATTCAATGTGTGTGATTTGCACTGACAATACAGGTATAGGTATATCAACCATGAATCAGAGAGAATTAAATGCATGTTTTTCAGAGAAAAACTTTGTAGAACAACACGAATGACCAAGATAAGAGTAAGCAGAGGAATTATTTCTCTAGTTGTCCTAGAAGGTTGAAGTTAAATGCTTTAGAGTGCCTAGGATGACATCAGATTTCTGGAGAACAGCAGAGGACAACTGAAAATGGTAGTTCTGGAATTTGAAAACCATATTTCAATTGCCCAAAAAGTTCATTTTAAAGGCCACCTCTCTCCAAAGTGGCAGATAATCTCACATGGATTGCAAACAGCTACAAGTCTGTAGCAAAGGGGTAGCAATATCTCAGCTTACAGAAGGAATGGTGGTTCCCTGGGATACCTTCAAGCGTGTAATACTAAAGGTTACATTTAGATAATGGAAATAATATGATATCTTTAATTTTAAGAAGCTGACAACATTAGTAAGAATGCTAACTCAGATTAAAAAAAAAAGATATTTATTATGTTGGACAACAACTACAGGGAAGTTGCAAAGTAAATCAAATTTCAGGGCATTTGTTTGGGTTGGGATTTTTGGTTTCTTTTTAATTAAAAGTTATGAAAATTGCTAATAACAGCAGCAGGTATTCGATATAAACTCAAAATTATATTTATCATAGTTAAAAACCAGCACATTTTTAAACTTACATAAAGCAAAGATCATCAAATTTGATCTACAGTAGCTTTCTTTTATTATACTCAATTGACCGGTTTATTTTGTTACTTTCACCAATTGCCTTTCATTAAGTGTTTATATTTTAATAGCCCCCTATTCATTAAAACTACAGTTGCAGATGACAATTCCTAAAAGCATAATTTAAACAGCATATCATAAATAAGAAATATTTGTAAGAATGAGAAGAAAGCACAGTTACTTAGATGTTAATGATGTCCCCAAGATACTTGGGTCAGGTAAAATTTTAAGAGAAGAAAACATATAATTATCTGAAATTTTAACAAAACATTCACTGTTCATCTTGAACTGATTTAGTGTTACAGAAATTCAATGAAAAAAGAAAAGAAATCTGAAGACCAGTGAAACAAGTGTAAAGGAATGCAAAGTAAGGGTGGACTTTTTACTAGATATGATGAAGTCCTTGACAAGAAACAAGAAAATATTTTTAGTATGGCTTGAGGTAACAAAACAAAACAAAACAAACAAACAAACAAACAAACAAACAAGTACATTATTCATTCTGCCTACTCATTTTACTTTGCATTAAGTGTAATGCTCTCTGAAATCTATTACTTATCTTGTACTGTTCTATTGGTAAAGGAATTCAGTAATTGGTGCATACTTCTTTGCAAAACATATATAATATTTTGGGTTTTTTGGGAGAAAACCATGTAGCATAGTTGATTAATATTCATGTTAACACTTACAGCCACAAAGAGAATGAACAGCAGGAGACAAAGAGGGACTATAACTGAGTAAACCAGCATTTTAATGTTCTTTCCCAGTGACTAAGTGTATATACCACTAAATTTATGATGGTAGTGCCAGAGCCAAAGGATAAGTGATTCAAAAGTCAAGTTGTAATTGAGTTTTAAGGGATTTTTTTATCATGTAGAATTCAAAGCACAGTTCCACATACTATATGACACTCCAGGAAATTTAAAACTTTGTCATCTATCAGATCAGCCGGTAATTAAGATTCAGTTTGAGCCCTACGTTAGGGAATCTCATGGAATTTATTGACGAAAATGAAACTGCTTCAAGGCAGAACAAAATTAGAATGTCTCAAATCACTTGTAAAGATTGGGAATCTAAATTGTGATACACTATTATAATTAAGAGCTGCTGGTGACATGCTTGCTGGTGCATCCACCAATTCCATTTCCTCATGACTGACTTAGTATACTCACTTAATTGCAAGTATTGACCTTTTTTTTAACTTCCTAAAGGCACTGTGAAGACGTGAAGCATTAAGGAAGAATCAGTAATACTAAACGTTCAAAGAAGTCTTTATTTCTATTTTTGAAGTAACTTTTTTGTTGGAAGATATCTTTCCAAAATCTGGAAAGATATGGACTGTAACTCAGTTTTTTATTGGTTTGACTATTCTACTTATAGTTTTATGTGGCAAAGCAAGTATCCTCAGTATTATCAATATTATGTCAGTGCCTTTTAGTTTGTTTATGGCTGATATTCTTTGAAATTATTATGGAAAACAGTATCTTCTATGAATCTATTATAAAAATTCTTGTTTAAACTCAATCTGGCAGTTAATATTCACAGACTATTGAGATAATGGAAGAAGTAGCCTTCAGAGAAAGGTATCTACTTCCTTGTTCGAGAAACAGACTATTAAAATTCTGAAAGAGGTCATTTCTTCTTTGCTCTAACTACTTGACTGCAAAATATTCAGGATATAAAAACAGGATGGCATAAAAACCAAGCTGCTGACTTTTTGTTGCAGAAAGCACTATTAAAAATATGATATTTTTTAACTTCCAATTATGACTTCCTTATTCCATCTTGAAAATAAAAGTTTTACATTGTACTTTGCAAAAAGCACATCACAGACGCACACAAAATCCCCAAACCAAAAATAAAATTTACTGGAAACTTCAAGAAAGTTGAACTTCAAGAACTCTGCAGGTTTGCATTTAGCTGGCAACTCATAGAGTTCAAGTATGCATGCCTATAATTATGTTAATACATAATCCAGTTCTTCCTATTTTATTTAATAAAATAATTGTAGTGAATAACTGTAAAATCAAAGTAGAACAAGTAATTAGTGGTTTTTATGAAATTAGAAAAACAATATTAAAAAAAAAATCAGTATGAGGCATATTTTTCCTTAAAATTTGGATTTGAAATCTTTGTAATTTTTGGACTGTGAAATTTGGCATTTACAGTAATGCTTAGCAATTACAATTCCTAAAATTTTGTGATACTCTTCACTGGAACTGTAGTTAGTATGCATGAAATGTCAGAATTAAAAACAAGTAAATTAGTTTTGTGCCCTCTGACATTTATGTTATTGTTTGGTTTTTAATTGCATGACTCCACACTCATTTTTATGCACACCCAAGCTACATGCTTTGAATGAAATCTTCTTTGCATTTTCCTTTTTTTTTTCTTCTCAGAGGTCTCCAAGGCTTATTCCTTAAGTGTGATCCAAATTATTAATTAAATGTAAAATTATTAATCTTCAAATAATTAATATCTCTGAGATTGTACTAAGGTGCTCTGACCACCATAATCTGAATGCTGAATTGATCTTGGCAATATATTTGTGAAACTAAGTAGTACTACAATCTTCATCTCTACAAAAAAGAGGTCCAGAGAGTGTGAAGCAAAAGGTATTAAATACCCACTTATCTCAGTGCCAAATTCAAAGCAGAGAAGCTCTGATGTTTTTCCTGGTAGAGTTTCCACATGGAAATTCACATGCTCAAAATATATAATTAATTGAATTTGGTAACAGTTCTGAGCTATTGTCATCTGTAAATTTAAGTCTTCGAGTTTTCTATTAAATATTCTCAACACAAAGAATATATAATTAGTCAGTATTTATGAATTTATTGATTCATCACCCTCAGAAAAAAATTCAGTTTAACAAAATGTGTTCATATTACATTCTTTAGAATCCTTAAAAAGAAGGAAAGTCTTTCTTTCCCTAATACTTTTTTCTTTCCTTTTACCACAAAAATCTGTGAGAGAAGAAATAAAAGTATCAGGGAAAGGGGGGTAACTAAGTACATAAATGTGATTCATTTGAGGAGCATTATTCATCCTATGCATTAATGACATGGGAATCATGTGAAAATATTTTCACTTGAGCATAACATTAAAAACTGAGTTGAGAATATGCATTATCTTTTACAACTTAGAATTCCAAGGAGGGCAGGATTGAACCTAGAAGTATTATTCCTGTCAATTTACTGTTATTGTCACCAATGTAACTTATGTTATGTGCCTTCAACATCGTTCACAGAATCACAGAAAGCTGAGGCTGGAAGAAGCCTCCTGCTCAAGCAGGGTCACCTAGAGCAGGCTGCCCAAGACCATATCCAGAGAGCTTTTGAATGTCTCCAAGGAGAAAACTTCAGTTTCCCTGGGCAACCTGTTCCCACGCTGAGTGACAGTCACAGTAAACAAGTGTTTCCTGATGTTCAGAGGGAGCCTGCTGTGTTCCAGTTTGTGGCACTGCCTCTGGTCCCAGCACTGTGCACCGCTGAAAGCCTGGCTCCATCTTCTCTACACCTTCCCTTCAGCTAATTACACATATTGATAAGATTATCCATGAGCCTTCTCCAAGCTGAAGAGTCTCAGCTCTCTCATACTCCTTGCTCTTAATAATGTTTGTGCCTCTCTTCCAGACTCTCTTCAATGTAATAATTTCCCTTCTGTACTGAGGAGCCCAGAAATGGGCATGGTTCTCCAGATGTTGCCTCATCAGTGCTGAAGAGAGGAGTAAAATCACCTCCCATACCCTGATGGGAGTGCTTTACTGTGATAATTTCAACTGGAATCTGTCTGGTAAGGAATGATAACATGATCAAGGAGCCGTGTTTTGGATATTTGATTTTTTGGTTTTTGGGGTTTGTTTTGTTTGTTTGTTCTATGAAAGTAAGCACAAAAAGAGCAATTAAATTTCATTTAATTTGAAGTGATATTCAGGTGATACATGAATTTTTACAAGATATGGAGCAGAGACAACAGGTTAACAGAAGAGAAAAGAAATAATCTAACATAACTTAGATATGAAGACACATGATTTTTTTTAATCAGGAAAGTCACAAGTTGCCTTATTTTTGTAAAGATATTTTAGGAAAAGAAATTGCTTTTAGCAGTACTTAATCACACCAGTGTCCTATAAGGAAATGCACAAAAAAGTTTAAAACTCAAACTAATTGGATTTTTCTTTATTTAAATAAGCTAAGCCCTGTAGCACCTAGCATGAGTTGGGGTTTCTTAAACATTAGTTAAAAAGGAACAGACAAAAAGAGGGGAGTTAATTTAAGCATAAATGAACTGTCCAGAGAACCTTGGAGAGGGGGAAGCTGTAAATCACTTCAACAAGTGGCAGCCAGCTGTTTGGCACCACGGGAATCTTGATGAGCTTTTCTCTATGCAGTCCTATACCTGACCCCAAGAAGGACTAGAAAAGCTCCCCAACAGGACCAATCCCAGGCTGACTTCTGGAAGATATTTAGTCTTCCCACTAACAATTAGGTCTAACACATTTACCACAACCATGGGATAAAAATTTTGAAAAAATTTAGTAAAGGTGAGAACTGTGTTTATATGTTTTTGGTTTTTTTTAAGTAACATGCTTAATAATCCTGCCACGGTTTTGAACTAAGTATATAAAGATTACTTCAGAAACATATGAAATATTAATTTTATTGCATTAAAAACTATCTACATTTGTCAGAATACATAATTGGAGTTCCCATCCAAAAGGGTAACTCTATTGTCTGTTGTCCTAAATTAGTGCAAAATACTCTTAATTGAAAGAATCTTGACCCACCAAGTTTTGGACCTGAAGCTACAATAATATCCAGATACCTGATGATGTGTGGGATCTTGGGAATTTTTTTTTAAATTGATTTGCATGTGCTTAGGCATGATAGTGAGTACTTCTCACTATCATAAGAAATGTATATGCCAGAGCCATTTTACTGGGATAAATTTTATTAGGGTGGTCCTGCCCATTGCAATTAAAGATATCCCAATCATGTTTCAAGTAACAAATAGTCCATACCTATTTTTCTGCAACATAATGGGAACTAGGAGATTGTTCTGTCAATTACAATTAAAAGGTTGAGTACCATGGTTAAAGGTCACTGAGCTTTCAGCCAAATTGAATTGAGTTTCAAGTACATGCTTTTAGCACTACATATTATTAATGTAAGAAAACAGTAGAAATGGTGTCCATCAGTACTTTGAATTCTATTCTTTTTAATCTTTTTCTTCAGATTCAGTTGTAAGAAACATAAATACTATACTGAAAATTTTGAATTCAGTTCCTATAACCCACTAAAAAAATTATGATGGTAGCCTCAAAAGTAATTCAAATGTTCAATTACTAGTATTCAGATTAAAACAAATTAAAAAGCTCTCAGCCATATATTATGCTGTATCTTGCCTGCTAATGCATTTTAACAAAAGGAAAAAGAAATCTTCTTAATTTTTACTTAAAATAGTCATGGATTAGATAAAGGATCACAGAAAAAACCCCACATGAATCACCTTCATGACCAGAATTTAGGTGAAACTTTCATACATATTAAACAAATTAAGTCTCTGATCGGAGAAACACTTTGTTGTCCTTCCAAATAGCATAAACATGTGCATTTACATATGCACTGGAACATTTAGGATTCAGGCAAGCATTAGAGAATGGCAAAGACAATGAAAAATGCATTAAAATAAAAGCCAAATGCCACAATATTCAATTCACTGCACCACAGTCTTGAAAAAACAAACAGTTATTTTAGGTCTTTAATCTGCTTGTACTGCTTTAATTTTAGACAGATAAATATTAAAATAAAAAACTGGGTTTTCAGAAACTGTTGCTTTACCTTTAGGTTGTTGGTTACTATAACAAGGCATTTTTTGAATTATCTTCATTATTTTTACCCCAGAATAATTTCTTCTATTTTTAGTATATTTCATTATTTCTATTAATACAATAGATTATTCCAGAGGCCTTCAAAATTGCATTTTCCCCGATATCCATAGAATCATAGAATGGTTGTGTTTGGATGGGATCTTAAAGGTCATCCTATTCCAACTCCATCCCTGTTATGGGCAGGGATGACCTCTACTAGACCATCTAACTTGAAGCCCCATCCAACCTGGCCTTGAAGATCCACAGCCTCTCTGGGTAACTTGTTCTGGTGCTTCATCATTCTTATAGTAAAAAAATTCTTCCCAATACCTGATCTAAACCTGATGGCTTTCCATTTAAAAGCATTGCCCCTCCTCCTGTCATTATATGCCCTTGTCAAAAGTCCCTCTCCAGATTACCTGAAGGCTTCCTTTAGGTACTGGAAGGCTGCTAGAAGGTCTCCCCAAAGCCTTCTTCAGACTGAACAATCCCAAATCTCTCAGCCTATCTTCACAGGATAGGTACTCCAGATCTGTGACCAACTTAGTGGCCCTCCTCTGGACTCAGTCCAACAGTTCTTCTGGATGCAGTTCTTTGTGGGGTGTCACAAGGACAGAGTAGAGGTCAGCTCACTTGACCTGCTGGCCATGCTTCTTTCAATGAAGCCTGTCATACAGTTAATTTTTTTCATCTGCAAAACTATAGTGCTGTGTCATGCTAACCTTCTCGTGCGCCACAACACCCAAAGTCCTTCTCCTCATGGCTGCTTTCAACCTATTCTTTACCCAGCCTGTACCAGTGTTTCAGAGGTTGCCCTGAACCAGATGCTGGACCACCTTGGCATTGCTGAACTTTGTGAAGTTAACATGGGCCCTTCACTCAAGGTCCCTTTGGATGGCATCCCTTCTCTTCAGTATGTCCACCACACCACACTGGCTGGTGCCACCAGCAAACCTGCTGAGGGTGCACTCAATCCACCCACCCATGTCACCAACAGAAACGAGCAATAGGAACAGGGCCAACAGCAATCCCTGAGGAACACCACTCATCACTGCTCTCCACTTGGACAGAGAGCTGTTGACCATAACTCTGAGAGCAACCAGCCAATTCCTTACCTGCTGAGTGATTTATCTGTTAAGGTCATGTCTCTCCAGTTCACAGACAAGAACATTCTGTGAGACAGTGTCAAATGTTTTGTACAAGTCCACACAGATAACGTCTATTGCTTTTCCCTTATCCACTTATGCTGTAAACCAGATGATCTGCTTCATGATCTTTCCAGACACAGAGGTGAGATTGACAGGCCTGTAGTTCCCCAGGTCTTCCATTTTTGACTTTTTAAAAACTGGGAGTTGTGTTTCCCCTTTTCTGGTCAGGAGGAACTTCACCAGTCTGCCACAACATTTCCAATACTGCAGCCCCTTGAGAAGAGCCAATTTGGTTTTTATTTATGCCTCAACATGCATTACACATGGCATGAAAAATTGCCATTTCTAGACAGCTTTAGAATAGCTCCAAGGAGAGAAACTCAGCTCTCTCTCTGGATGTCCTGTGCCAGAACTAGGCCCACCTCATACCAAAATATGTTTTCCCAATTCATACAAACATTATAATCTTTTTTTCCTGGAAAAAATATTTGCAATCCTGAACTGTATCATGCAGTTCAGAGATTCACCTATGTTATACTAACATTGACACTGAAGTATCTCAAGATAAATTAAGAGGTAGTGTGAAATTTTTAATCCAATTAAGTAAATTGGAGTTTCTCCATGGGTAAAAGGGTGAAAAAAATACTGATAGTCTGATTTCTAGAAAATCTTACAGCATTGAACCAACAAAGAAAATATCATGAATAAATAGACACAGATGATTTTTATTTAAATTAAGCAATATAGGTATTTCTCAGCTGCAATGCAATACAACAGCATCTGGCTTCTATCTACATAACTTTGAACAACTTTTAGACCAAAAAAATATAGAAATGCCATTTTTCTTTAAATAAAAAGTATGCTACGCTAACATTAATGATTCAGGTAAATAACGTCAGTGTTTTTTCTCTAGAGTCCAGTTGCAATAGAAAGAGAAGGTATCTTGCACATTTGAATTTTTAGAACATTAATGCTATTAATTACCCATTATAATAAAAACATCAGGCAGGTCTGGAAGGAACTGCCTCAAAAACACCATGTTGATAACTTCGAGTACAACTTTTTAATATGTGCCTTGGTAGTCTTACTGTATATAATGGAGACAGTTTAAAGAACAAGAATAAATTGTTTCCTTAATCACTTTTTCAAACTTATTTGCAATTCAGAAAATACTACTTCATTTCTATCTTTGCTATCTGGGTATATAACAATTTAACTAGCACCATACAGCTAGATCTATTCTGGCTATATTTTATTTGAAACATGGTGGATTCTTGTCCAACAAAGTAGCTTCAAATTATTTCATCATATTTGTAACCCATTCATTTAAAAAAAAAAAAAAAAGGTGTGAAAGAACACCTTGTTCATCAGCAAGATGTGAAGGTCTGACAGTATAATAGAGAAGGTAAGTAACCTATGGCTTTGACAAGTTTATTCATTCACATTCTGTACATAAGCCCTCATTATCTAAAGTTATTATATGGTGGTTATTATTTCAGCCCTGTTCAATTATTACAAGAGTAGTTCTAAGTCTGGAAAAGTATTATTTTATGGCAAAGATCTTTGGTAGGTCAGATATTAATTAGCAAAGTAAAGAAATTCATACGGAAATTCTCTGTGCCATTTTGACCCATCCTCATTGTACTGCAACATTTGAGACACATTCAGTACTATGCTTGCCATAAATTATTGAAAATTCTCTTGAAGAGATGATCTAGTGAGATACAAATGCCTGTCTTCTTTTTATCTTATAAATTTGGTGGTGTGCCTCCATCCTGGCCTGACCTTTATTTCCCATAACCCTTCTCAAGTAAGGATCAGCAACTGGGTGTAATTGGGTGCACGTGGCCATAGTGGCTTCATAGGACGCCAAGTAGATCTGTGAGACAGATAATGCAATAGCCAAGGGCTGTTCTAGGCAATTCACCTAACCAGAGTGCTGGTCAAGAGCTGATCCAAGACAAGTATGGAATAAACAGGCCCAGGGCCTGTTGAGTCTCTAGCACAGAACTGGGCTGCACGTCAGGATGTCCCCTTGAGAAAGTTCATATCTTAATGTTGTTGTTTGAGGATGAGAGACTTCTTTTTCCTGACATACTAGGTAAGTTAATTGGAATGAATGCACTCAAATGTTGAAATTTTAGCTAAAAGATTGATTATGACATAAGGAGTTCAGCGACTCTGGGACTGAGTATGGAACCAAACACATGTAAAT
This sequence comes from Sturnus vulgaris, assembly GCF_052056855.1. NCBI lineage: Eukaryota > Metazoa > Chordata > Aves > Passeriformes > Sturnidae > Sturnus > Sturnus vulgaris. The sequence continues at coordinate 75,375,101 of NC_142244.1, forward strand.
TCCTTTCTGAGAAAGTGCAAAGGATGCCTTTCTGAACCTCATGGCTCAACAGCAGGATGTCCCTGAAAAGTTTTTCTGACGCACCCTCTATGCAGTAAATATAATCGAGTGTACATGACTATCTAACCCTGTTAAATGACTGTCATATGTACTATTAAACTTTGCTAAATTGATGGTTTATATGAATAAACATATTGCAACTTCCCTCTTCCAAGTGAAGTGGGTCACACCATCCACAACAAAGAAGCAACGATTAAAGGCCTTATAGCACAAAGACACCTATATACTTTTCATAGCTGGGAAGAGAACAGAAATCTAGTCAGAGAAGGAACACAGAAAAGAAGGTCTTTAGGGAGAACAGGTAGTGCCTAGTATTATGCTTGTCCCTTTGTTTTCATTCATGACTGTTTCTTTCTCAGTATATGAACTTGCACTAGATGACGAAAATTAATTGTGTCTGAGAAATAGACAATGGATTGTACTCAAAGCTAGATCCAAAAACGCATTCAGGTGTCTCAACTAGTAAGAGAAATAAAGTAATGGATACTGATGAACAAAAACCCTCAAACAAAGAAAAAACTATATAGTCTTTTTGGGGGGGTTAAGGCTGGTTTTTTTTGAAGGGTTGTTTTTTGGGTTTTTTTAAGCTATGCATGAATGATTTTTTTAGGTTTCACAAAGATAATAAGACAAATTATGTACTTTTAGTGAAAAGTTTAAGTAAATCAAACTACATAGTTCACATCTGAAATGACAAAGCAAATCAAATTATACTCAAACTATCTAACTATAAGAAACACCCTGGAAATGTAAGTAAAAATACTTTATTTAGTGTTAAAGAAGTTACTGAAATAATTGCTATCAGCATATGGATAACTCTAAATAGAGTTCTAGAGACTATGCTAGCTGAAAAATAAAAAAATGGTTGGAGGTATCATCCTTATTTTGATTGTTAAGACCTCATACAAACAAGAAAGTTGTTCACTTAAAACCATATTTATTTAGGTGTATTTCTGAATTGTAGCTTCAAATCAAAAAACGTCATCCATTACCTTTTGTCTATATTTCTCAAAACACCCAGTTTCAGAAAACAAAAAACACCCAAAAAAAGCATTTTGTGTCAGGATAATCTTTGACTCCCCTATCTCTCCCTATTTCTTTCCCATTGGATTGTAACATTCATCCAGAAAAGGAAAAACTCCCCAAGTTTTAGAAGATTCTGTACATCTCTCTAGGCACACAAATTCCAGATATATTCAGAAATTATGTGCTGCTCCTTCTAAACCTTCTGGGAACTTCTGTATGTTAGACATGTACGTGTTTTGAGTACCTTTCAGACAGGTTGTAAAACATTTATCATGTTGAAGCTATCTATGCCCTATAGAATCAAGGTTCAGGGAATATAAGAAGAACTTCAAAGAACCGTGCAGCTTCAAACTTGAGTTTATTTAGTTATTTCTTAACCCAGGTTGATGGATGAGGAAAAAATGAACAAAACCGGAACTAACCATATCTCCTGCTATGAACTGGAGAACTTCTCCACACTCACATGACTGTCACTTCCCAGTGGGATCTGCTGCTGATTTGGAAAGGACTGCCATCCAGGCAGGAGCCAACAGGAGGAACCTCCAGGTTCAGAGAAATCACTCACTGAGTTTCAAGTAGGGCCCCAACAGACAGGACAAGAAATTCCCACCACTGTCACCTTCTGCCTGGCAGTGAGAGCCACAGGGTGCTAGAAACTTGATGTAATTGCTGTAGATGCATTCTTCTCAAGGAAGATGGTGCTGTCAGGACACAAAGGAATATTGAAAGGTGGACATAGTAAGCTAAGATAAAGGATAAATACTAGATTCTAAATACTAGAATACTCCCTAATTTTTAAGGAAGTTTTTCCTGAATCAGATCATTCTGACTATTTAACTTTTAAAACATCAAAAGAACATTCAATTGTTGGCTCTGTATGTGCATATGTATACATATTTATATGCATATACACATACTTGGATCTTTTGTCCAGAGCGGTGGACACAGTACTCCAACTTTTACACACAGCTCAGATAAAGCAGCTGTGTACAGACTGGTCATCAATATCTCCCTGTGAATAAGTACCAGGCATTTCCCTCATCAGTCAACCATTAGTCCCATTACAAGAAGTCCAGACGCTTAAATAAGCTGTAGAAGTTTCAGACAACTAATGGTTCTCTGTCCCCAGGTATTTGGCACCCAGCTACATCCTTCTGTTCAGTTTAGTTCCAAGTTCCTTTTGCAGATACTTTATGTAGCATACAATGAGAGCACAACAACAAAGGAAGCTAAGGTGCAGTAAGACAAAACTGATGAATAGTATGAAAAATTCAAGTAATGTGAATCACTGGGACCAGAGCGTAGCCATCTGAGAGTTCTTATAGAACTAAAATTCAAAGTATCAGCATCATAGGTGAGCTATGCCTTCTTAAAATACAGCTTCTTCTGCATGTACTGAAGTCCCTAATGGATTTCTGTCTATAAAAGACAAGCCAAAGAAAGAAACATGAATTAGAGGTTGAACAGTTTCTACACAATTCCCTGGAAACCCAGTGCTTGATTTAAAGTCAAAGTAAGGTTGCTCCAGTTTTGTGTTCAGATCTTTGCTTTTATTCAGCCAAGATACTTGAGAACAGAAAGTATGGCATAACTACAAATTAGGCAGCTATGTAAGATGTGCAGCATGCATATGTGATTTTGTGAAGTTAGTTGCACGTGCAACTTACTTATTTTTGCTATTGTCAGTTTTACAATAATTAATAATTAAATCTAGTCCTGACTGCTCCTTTTATGTCAGAGTTAATTTCCATGTACAAGTTTTCTTTTAATCTCACCTTTAGACTCAAACAGAATTGAATATTGACCGGTAAAACCTTCATATTTTGAGGTCTTTCCCAAGAAACAACCTCCCATTCCTAAGCATTTGGCAATGGGGGAAAAAACAGAATAGTGAATTACAAATAATGAATAACAAATTACCATTTAAAAAGGAAGTAGATAAATGCAAAAAATGTGGGTATCTGATGACCCTAGAATTTGTATAAGCATTCAGTTACCTCTAGACTGTAGAAGCGCTAACAAGGGTTGAAAAACATTTAAGAAATCTAGACACCTAACATATTTCTATGCCTATAAGCTGTATGAATATACTATCTAGGTTCTCCACATAATGTCTGAACAGAATTAAGCATCTAAGAAAACTATCTTGCTAAATCCAGAAAAATAAAAGCTACTTAAATCAGGATACAAGAAGGAGAAATTAACATTTCAGGTCCAGTTATAATTTCTTTACATGAGCACAACTTTTAGGATGACATATATTTGTCCAGTTGCATAAACACACAGTAGTTACATTTTTTTTTAAATGAATTAAATACAAGTGCAGTTGTATGAAGTCAGATTTCTTGAAATCTGAATGTTGCAATCTAAATTTATTCACCTGTATTTGCTGGCAGCTACTTTATTTTTAAAAGCTGAGACATATTTTAGAACATATGAAAAAATCAACTTGATTAAATTAGCGCAGTTTTTGTAACAAATTATTGCTTTTTTAACATACACATATTCATTGTAGATACTTAAATGTAAGTCACCTGTTTGGACACAATGTATTTGAATTTTTGTTGACACAATGCTGGACTCTTAATAGTTCAAGACAAAGTTATATAAATATATTCTAACAAACAGAAAAGGTTAAGTATTCTGAAAATTAAGATGAACACTCCTTTATAAAAGCTTTTTTCTCTTACCTTAACCAGTGTTTTTCACAGACAAACATATATTATTTTCTGGCATAGGAAGAAGAAAGACATTTAAATGGGTGAGAAGATTAATTGACTATTGGCTTAGGCATCTTAAATGCCTTTTTTCTTTAAGTGAAACCTAATTTCAGACAGATTGGAGGCTAAAGAGAAAGAAAAGAGGCAAGACATAGAAAATAGAGGGCAGGGAGAAGCAGAGGCAGGAAGGAGACTGAATCTCATTGGAAAATGTCTTCATAGCTAATAGTAGACTGAACTCAAAAGGAACTGTCTGCCTGGCCAAAGAGACAGTAACTCATTCTGCCTGGGGCAGTGGTTTGTTCTTGCTGGCTCATCTTTACAATAAATTGGTTTGATAATTCACGTCAGATTTTCTTTCAGATTACAGTGAGAGTGTAGGGAACATGAAAAAATAGAATGTATTCTGCCCAGTGAAACACTCCATAAGAAGTATATTATTCTATACCATTGACCATATACAAATAAGCTCCTTCCTCATAGGCTACAGGTTCTTTGTCTTCAATTTGCTTCCTCAAAATCAATGAAAAATGCATCTTGTATCAAGGTGAGGCGAAACTTGCTCAATAAGAATTTTTAGACAGCTTATGGTTGTTCCTGTTAGATGCATGGGAGACATGCCAACAAGATATTCCCAAGAGTCCAAAACAAGAAAAGCTTTACTGACAATTTTAGAAAAACAAAGAACTGTAGTAAAAGGGTTACTGCAACATTCAATCAACAGAGAACACTTCTCAAAGCATTACCTTGACCAATTTAGCAAACTCTAAGCCCACTCAACTTTTAAGTTACTCAAAAATTCTGAGAAAAGGAAATCAGAAAGAGAGATGCAAAGGATATGGAAAAGGCCACATATAGCTACCAGCTCCTGCATTTCAGGAGTGTCCATCTGATAGCAAATTACAAGAGAAAGTAGGGTCAAAACACACACATACTTACCTCGTGCTCAGCTTTAAATACCCCTGGTCTTTCCTGGGCCCTTCCCCCAGGTGGGATTTCTGGTCATTTGACCACGGAGGAGCTGGGTTAGGGGCTCCTGGGGCAGGTGTGGAGCTTTGCCTCAGGTGTGGCAGGAACTGGCAGCCACTCCCAGGCTGGGATACAGGCTCTAGGCATGGGGGTGTGGAGCAGGGAACTTCCTCACCAGAGCAAGGCCCTACCTGACCCTTGCCCCTCACACACACTCCAAAATGGCTGAGACATCAGCAGCTCCAGCTGCTCATATGAGGGAATTTGGATCTATACCTAAAGTCCTAAATAGGCACAGACTCCTAGGATTTTTAATTTCTTAGGTGAAGCAAACTGTTAAAACCAACATGTGCTTGGGTGTGGTCAAGCAGTTAACGTAGAGCAACAGTTGCAGTTTGCCTATCTCTCTATCACCCTAGGAAAGAAGTTTACAAAAAAGTAGTAAAAAAATTCGGGCATATATTTATGCATCAAAGCCAGAAACGTTAGGCAAATATTAAAGAACAACAACAACAAAAAAAAAAAACAAAAAAAACAAAAAAAAAAAAAAAAAAAAAAAAAAAAAAAAACCAAAAAACCCCCAACTTTTGTTTATCTAATAATAATGAGAAGATAATGGGAATTGTTGGGGGATTTTTATGGTAATCCTTGAGGGTAATTAAATACACTACTGCCGAATTTTTTCTTTTTAGATAATTACTAAGCAACACATTTAACAGTCCTACCAGTGTAAAAGGTTCTTCAAGGAGTCTACAAAGATGTGCCATAAGCTGAATCTCTGTATATACTTGTACCAGCCCAAATCCTGTGAGCATCAGAGATAGCTTAGCCTGGCTTTGGGTCCATTCTTCAGCCAAGATCTGCTGTCCACATATGACATGAGCACATTGCCTTTGAACAAGTAGTTATTCAGACATCAGTTACCTTTATAACAACCACAGAAGCAACGTAGTCCTTTTTATTACAAGAATAAAAGAACGTTTTACCTATTATCTGAAGTACTATCTCTTCTAAGGATAGTACTTTGAAAAGCCAGCAAGATTTGAAATAATAATTTTTAAAGAATCTTTATTTTAAATGTAGTGGATTGCAAGTAACAGTTGTGAAACCACAGGGGGAAATAATATCACTAGTCTTGAAAAATAGCTAGGTATCCTTTTGCATTTGTTAATTTTTGTCATCATGAATAGCAAAATAATAATATCAATAAATTAGTAAATAACAGGAAAACTGGTTGAGTTAGAGATTGCTCTGGAATTACAGATAAACTAAATGCTGATAATAAAAGTATTTTCTTAGATCTGCTTACAGACTTTTACGCATGATACATTTGTTTAGTTAGCACAGTAAGAGTCAAAGATAGTGCAGCTGAACTCTTTTCTGCCCTTGACTGCCAATTTTTCATTAGGAACTCAATATCATCTATTGCAAATATGATTTTGATGTTTTTTTCTGAATTAATATGACAGATAACTAAATTTAGCATTTCAGAAAGCAAGCTAATCTCTTGAAGTACTATAGATGAATTATGCTTATTTTTACAGCCTAGATTCATATCAATATATTCGTCTATATTTCCCCAGATACACATTTAGTCATTCTTCTCTTTATTTAAAACACTCTATTGAGAGACCAGGGTTTCAATAATCACTAAATTATTTCAAAAAATTTACTGGAGTGTTAGTTGTATCACCTTCTTCTTTTAAATTTGTAAATAGAAGTTTGGTTTCCCGAAAATCTATTTTTGCTTTCATATATTTCAGGCAAAAAAAAATGAGAAAAAACACCGTTCTGCACCTTTGAATTGCTGGTTTAAATAAAAGATAAATTTACGTCTGTCTTTGAAAGGCTTCATACTGTGGTGCTGGAAAAAGTATTGTGAACCTCTTGAAAACCAGGACACATCTGAGATTACTGTAGGTCATTAGCACCATTTGGGTCACATCAGGATTGAGCTACAGATGTTTTAAATACTGTCACTTTTCATCATTTATATTTTAATGGTCAGACGCTGCTGATGCATTTTGATGCTAGAGGGGGAAAAAGTCTATTTTGAAATACCAGCCATGTAAAGTTGAAAAGCCTCCCCCAGCACACTATACACACTCAAACTGCAGGGGCCTTTATCAGAGGTGTTGAATAAAGCCTGGTTAACTCAGATGAAAGGACCAATCTCTTGAACAGAATGAACACAATTTGTGCCACCAGATTTCCCTCATATACCCCAGCATTCCACTGATTTAAAGAGGATGTTAAATTAAAGCTATAGCATAACAGCAGGGAGATGGTTCCAGCAGAGATGGCATTAAAATTAACTTTCTTATAGCAAAAGCTGTTGCATGAGAGACTGAGAGAGCAGGGGAGGATGAGGTTGAGGCTGTGTTTATTTCTATGACATAAGCAATATCTCTGAAATTTACGAAGATGATAATAATATTTCAGTAAAGTTTTAATCGGGTATTCAAAGTTAAAATGGGAAAATTTTACTGCTGCTACAATGAATAATAATCTTAGAAAAAGGAAAAAGAAATATGGGGTGTTGATTCTGATTTCAATAGCACCTGGCAGTGCTATTGGTTTGTTGTTGTGAGACGCAGTTCCTTCTAATCCTTCAAACTTATTCTAAATTGTGAGTCTTTTTTCCTCCATAGGGAGGTCTACATGCAATTGTCCCAGTTAGGCAGGCATTTAAGAAACTTGCTGGATCATATTAATCCATATTTGAGTGTTTCTTTGTCCATACTTCAGTGTTTCTTTCAGGGCTAAGTAGATTCTTGTGGGGAATAGTGTGCATACATATTCTGTTCTGGTATGAAACTATCATAGAGCCTCATTGGCTCACTAATAATAACTAATGGAACTAATAAAAAGACATAAAACTCATCTACTTCCTATTTATGGATAGACCCTACTTACTTCTTAGCATCACAGAATCAGAGAGTAATAGAATCACAGAATTACAGACTCAGAGTGGTTGAAGTTGTGAAAGATCTTTGGATCACATCTAGACCAAGTGCCCCTGCTCAAACTGAACTACCTACAGCTGGATGCCCTGGATCATATAAGGGTGTCCCGGACCATATCCAGATGGGTTTTGAATATCTCCAAGGAGGAACACTCCACAACATCTCTGGGCAACCTCTCCCAAGGCTCAGTCGCCCTGACAGTAAAGTGCCTTGATGTTTGGAGGAAACACCCCTGAAAACAGACTGGCTCTATTGCCTTTGCACCTTCCTTCAGGTAATTTGATAAATTGATGGGATTTCCCATGGTCCTTCTTTTTTCTGAGCTAAAAAGTCTTAGATCTCTCATTCTTTCCTCGTATTAAAGTTATCTATCCATTAATCATGACTGTAGCCCTATCAGACCATCAATGTCTGATTAATATTTCAGGCAACAAGTTAAATTCTTCGGAAGCAATATGTTTGTGAATTATACCCCTTAGAAGAAACGTTCAAAAATTTGGTCTGATGAGAAAGGTTGATAATAAAAAAGAAACTCAAAGGTTCTCATTTCCTATAACTTTATTTTTGGGACTTCCTGAAATATATACATATGGTTTAGGATTAAAACAGTGCTTCTCACTTCTTATTTTGCTTTAAAAAATTACAGTTTTTGAAATAAAAACCTGCTTTTAGCCTTGAAACTATGAAATCTTACAGAGGAATCTATAACAGACAGCTTAAAGGTTTAGTGGAAGGATGGTCCACAAAATGAACTCCTCCTTTGTTTTCAACATTGTTGATAAATTCAACAGTGCACAATTACTATATTAAGATAGTACTGTTTTTCAACAAATAGAGTGCTAGAAGGGGTTTGAGCTATCGTTATGAAAATCTGTTTACCTCATAACACACAATGAATGCTTTAGTATCTCAAACCTTTCTCGAAAAATATATTATGTCTTTGCTGATATATTTGCATCTATATTGATAGATATGCATTCATTAGGAAGAAATATTTTTTGTTTCCTTTCTCAACAGGATGGAGTTTACTCACTAAGAAATGCTTGTAATTTTTTTTGAGAAGTTCTTAAAATGTGTAAGAATCACTGAAAATTCAAAATCAGTCTAATTTCCCAGGTATAAACTACATTTTAAGTTAAGCATTCCTTTTACTGTTTTCAAGGCACTGTGAGAATGTTACTATTTCTTTCTTCATTTGGGAATTAGAGAAAGATTTTATGATTTCAGACAGGCATTAAAACTTCTGAGAGTTGTTATAGCAATATCTCTGACACAGACATGAGTAGTAATAAACTCCAGTTTTAACTCTGCTGCCTGCGAAGATAAAGAATTTCTTACAGTTTAATGTTGTACAAGAAAAAAAACCAGACTTATTATTTAATACTTGATCATAGTTGCAAATATGTTAAGTCCTTGTCATGGTTTAACATCCACTGACAATAAAGCACTGTCACTCCTCCCACACTAGAGTGGGGGAGAAAATGGGAAGAGTAAATGTGAGAAACTCATGGTTTGAGATTAATAGGTAAATTAAAAGCTGTGCAAAGCAAAGCAAGGAATTAATTCACTGCTTCCCACTGGCAGGAAGGTGTTCAGACATATCCAGGAAAGCTGGGCTCCATCACACATACTATTTATTTGGGAAGACAAATACCATCACTCTGAGTGTCCTTCCCTTCCATCTTCACCCAGCTTTCTATGCTTTTCTATGAAGTCATGTGGTATGGAATATCCCTTTGGTCAGTTGGGATCAGCTGTCCCAGCTGTGTCCTCTCCCACCTTCTTGTACTCTCTCAGCCTCCTTGCTGGTGGGCTTTGTGCAAGCACTGTTCAGCAACTACAAAAATGTATCTGTGTTATCAACACAGCAAAAGTGCAAAACATAACATAACAGCTACTATGAAGATAATTAACTCTATCCCAACCAGAACCAGCACAGTCCTTCAGTGGAAACATGAGAATACTTTAAAACTGACTCAATGAAAAATAAAATATGAGAAAGAAAGGAAAGATAAGAAGGACACAGACCATAAACAAGTTTAACTATTTCTTAGAGTGAATAGTATCTGCAATGCTGTGAAAGATTAAAAAACCCACACAGACTAGAAATTTCACACAACACCTATGCTGAAAATATAGATAAAGTTTAAATAATAAAAGGCAAAGATGAGATTAATCTTATGCTTTGGAGGATAGGTCACTCAGTCATTTCCTAGGCCTACATACAATAGTCCCATGGTTGTAATAGCTACTGCCAAAACTGATAAACAGCTACAGGGTTTGTGTCACTTGTCCTCACAAGGAAATTGTTTAAAAAGTCAAAAATAAAATGGATAGTGAGTAATATGGCATCAAAGGAGACACATTTTTTTAAAAATCATGTAGGTAACTCACTAGATGAAGTAAAAGGAAATAAAAAGAATTAACATTAAGAAGGCAGGGGGGAAATTCCCTGAGGAATGGAGGGGTAGTACAGGGTGGTGGTGGTGGTGATGGTGGTGACTGGCATATGTCCTTACCTAAGGTGGCTAAAATGTGTGAATGGTGAATGTGTCTTATATATTATCTTGCTAGAAGCATAAAATGTATAAATTAGAATTCATCATTCCAATGTAATTCCAGTTCAAAAAATGATCAGCAAAAGAATCTTTACTTTGTTTCTTTGAGGGTATTACATGTATAATTGGCCATATTTTGAGTAGAGTACTAATCTGGGTAGAGGTTATTTTGCTCGTTTCTGCAGATTTCGTAGTGAGATAATAAAATACATAATCATCCTATATCTTCTTCAGTATGAACAATGAAACTTGATTTTAATTGCCCATATTTTATATATACAGGTCTTGTATTTGCTAAATTTCAATACGTGTCACAAGAGCCTTTTCTTGGAGGCAAACTGGGGAAGAAGAGACTGAATTGTGTCAAGACCTTTTCTTGTTATCAAAGTTCTTAGGTTTCTTAACTGTGGGCTTCTAGACGTCTTTCAGGAGGTGGTTAAGTCTGGTGGTTAACTTGCATGATGTCTCATGCAAGTTACATGGCTTCTATTGTGTATTACTGAGAATAAAGAGTGTGTTGCAACTGTTTATGAGGTACTTACGATTACAGGTTTGCACAAACAGATTAGATGAACCTAACAGCACTTGGAGTGGAACAGTAAATGCCTAATTACTAAGGAAGTTTATTCCATAGTTCTCGACCATTCCCTCACCATTAAACATCGATCTGGCTGGGATTTGAATCTTCACTTAACAAACAGAAGATAGAAATAATCTATTACCTTCCATGCCTGACCTCCTTTAATGAAAAGGTTTGAAATGACTAAGAAGTGGGGGGAGGTGAGGAGGAGTGTTACCTTTTAAAAAAGATTCATAACACTTTAATGATTCAGTGAGACCACTGAAATATTATTTTCTTAAATATTAAAATTTAAACTATGTTTTGACATTTAGAAGATGCCTAGGGCTATGAATAAGCTGCTGTACTAAACAGAAAATGTGCTGTGGTATGCTTTGCTGTGCAGGTATAAAAGCTGTTTCATTTGGTTTCTTTTGTGAGAACAGCAGTTCTAAAGCTTTAATTCCTCACTCTAACACTCAGAAAAGCTAGAAGAGTTAACAGAACCCATTGATCATGACTTAGACTACGACTGGTTCACTTATATCAGTTACTGTTATTATTATGTTATTTAGAATGTTTAGATTTCTGGCATTTTAGGGACTACTGGCTACATTGGTTTTTATCACTTCAATGAAGATCAAAGTTTTCAAGTATTTCTTTCATGCAATTGTGATACAGATGTTTTTCAAGTATTTGAGTGTGGGGTTAGTCTGTCTTTGAACTTATATATAACCAGGAGCAACATATCTGCAATTTGAGAAGATTATTACAGGATAGATTACATCTTTTATCCTTTATTTGAGGGAAAAATATCTTTGAGAAAGAACTGTCCCATTCTATAAAACTGTCATCAGGATAGCTAAGGGGCAAAATTTACAGCATAATTCCCTTCAAAAACATATTTATCCATCTCTGCAAGCCACATAAAGATTCTGATTCTGTCAAGAGCACTTTCTAATAATACAATTTTTTTTTTCTGATTGCTGCTTGGTAGTTATATGTGAAATTGTCTAGTAGTGAACAATTACAAGGCATGATAAAGCAAAAGTTTTGCTTTTCGTTGTTTAAATAGCTTGTATGAAATGTCAGTATCACAGTACTATACACACTTCAGTATGAAGAATTTACTGAAGGCCTCTCTTCTGCATGGACTAATTTAGTCTTGAGACTCAACTTACACAGAAGATGATGCTCCAGACTCTAGTCTTTGGCTGATTTAGGCAACACCCTGCCTCTTATGTGCTCCAGTCCAGGTGGAGCAAAGCCTTGAAAAAATACCCAAATGATATGAAAATCTACTTGATGAAACTGATTAATTTTATATATGTCAGTTTTAATATGAAAATTACAATTTTCATTTATGCAGCTATATTTATTAATAAGGAAAATTAATTCTATGCATTACCAAAAAAGAGATTAGATAAAAGTCTATTATTACTGCTACCAAAATGCTGAGGTTTTGCAGAATTTTCCTATCTAGTCAAATATCGAAGTCTTTATAACAAAAAGAAATAGGAACTAACAAATGAGATAAAGCATATGTCTATGTCAATTTTATTTCATATAACAATTGAAACTAACAATCTTGAACTATCCCATCTCATTAAACAAGCCAGTTCATTAAACATATCAATGCTATATTATAATTTTACAAATTATGTTTCTTCTGCTTTTGTGAGAGTTAGAGAAATGTAAGGAGAGGGTTTAAAGAGACTCTAGACACACTAGGGCTATGTCTCCAGGGAAAGCTATCCTAAGGAGAAAAGCTACTTTGTGCTTCAATGAAGCCTATCCTCTGTTATACAAGAACATTTCCTATTCTCTGGGGTCCCATGCTGAAAATATTCTGGTGAAATTCAAATAATGAGTCCTAGTTTTCCATACAGCTGAGACAGAAAATATCATACATATTCCTCTAGCATCTGGAACATTAATTATTTGAAGAACATTGTTCATGAATTATCTTTCTTGATAAATTCAGAGAAAACTACCCAAATCAGAAAAGAGTTCAATAAAAGTCCAGGCCTTTGTTGAGAAACTATTAGTCTTTCTTGGTAATTTGGTATATATATATATTTATATATATGTGTCTGTGTCTGTGTGTATAATAGTTACACATATATGCGTACATATAAATATATCGAGATAAACATATATACTTATTTGTATAAATGTGTATGAATATATATGTATATATAATACACACATATATACACTGAATATATATTTTTAATGACAAAAGAATTTGCTTAACTACCATATATTACAAAGTTTTGAGAGATGATTCCAGTACTTTTCAAACTTTCATCTTCATACATGGAATGGCACTGACTTAATTCTGTGGATTTAGCCCCTACCAGAGCAGATTCAACTTATCTAATTTTAGCTGCTTTAAAATGCAACTATCTAGTGTCAGCTACTTTCTCACTTTTCCTCTATTAGAGGAGAAGAATCATTCATGTGGTTTATTTAATTCTTTTTATCTTAATCATATCTACTTTAGAATGCAATTAGCTGTCTTCCCTACAGAAAGTTAGGAGCTTAGGTCAGAAAATATGTTACTCTAAATTGAAAAGAAAAAAAACCTCGAACAACAAGACCACACAGCTATATTGAAACAAATCTTAGCCTTACTTCTGCTTAGTTCACTTTAGTCAGGTTCTGATAAATTACGCAACAGCATACCACCATGGAATTTCTTGAAAGTATAATAAACAACATGATAAACAATGTCTTTGGATATAAAACACAAATTGCTTTATTTTACAAGTTAAAATAATTTTCAGGGAAGAAATTGCTTCAATTACAAGTAGATTGTATTTTGCATAATGAAGAGAAATAGTTCCTTCAAAGAAACAATGAATATGATCTATTTCAAATAGGGAGTTCAACAGATTTTCATATTAAAAGTACTTACTTTTTCTATTTACTAAGTGCAGAGTGCAACTTAATTCTGGTAGATATCTATAAAAGTATAGGTAGCCAGAGGAATACTGCTTCCCCAGGAGGTGACATTTGTTGATCATGATCTATAATTTGAGGATTTTTTTTTAAATATTAAACATATGTCTTTGCTTTGCTTCATAATTCAATATGTAACTAGACCATGAATTAAAATTTAGATGGCTAAAAGACGTGTGTTAAACTCGCAACACAGCCAGTATATTTGAATATAGACATTATGATTAATACCTTTCTTTCTCAACACATATATACAAATATGCTGTCCACCAGTTCCAAGAAGACCAGAACAAACCTTGCTTAATTTTAGAGTGAATTACAAGTGGCATTTGTTATATAACTACAGAGGCAATAAAACATCCACTGTTTTAAATGTCCAAGTGCTATTAAAGGCGACTATTACTTTGCTTTTGTGAGCTGATGATAAAGGCATTATTATTAACTGACAATTAACATTAGGTACTTCAGATGTCAACTCACACATACTGGTTTTGCTTTTATCCAGAGTCTTCAGGCAGAAATTCATTATTGACTGATGATAGTGTTCTGACATTATGAAAACAGCTATTAAATAATTCACTTACTACCAAATTAATTTAGCAGTTTTTTGTTGCTCATTTATATTGATAATAGCTGTTTCTATTAAAAATAGCAGATATAAGTGCACTCCTCATACAAACTAGAAAACTCAGGATATTTACCTTTCAGATTATCTTTTTTTCTATATCCTGAAAGTATTTCACAATATAAGGTCTTGATGTTATGAACAACTGGAAAATATTTTTAGTCTTCAGCTGCTTTCAGTAACAAGCAATAGCTCATTTTCACATAAAGATTTCATTTCATAAGATTGATATTTGTATGCCAAGTATTACATTATGCTTTCTGTGAAGTACAAAGTTCCATTTGTAGGATGTCTGATTCTTGGAATCAAAGACATGGGACACTCATAAGGAGAGTTTCTAAGAATGTGCATAACTGATGTGCAAGAAAAATAATACATTATTTCTTAAGATCTCCAATTTGTTAAAGATTCTTGCCGTTTTTGCTGTAATGTACCTGTTTTATATTTATTTTCCATCTCATAGCATTTTTGGGAGACCCTGTGTCTGCTGGTGACCTCTCAGATTCAAGTCCCAGTTAGATACCAAACCAGACTGGATTGTAGGAAAAGTACTATCAATGCAAAATAAGGTTGTCTTCCCACTGCATTCACTCTGTAATCCATAATAAATTCTCCATCCTCTACCATTTTTAAATCAACCCTAAACACAGGGTCAAACATTTATGGAATAACTAAGCTGAGCTCTCAACTTCAGGTGCAAAGAGCTTTGGGAGTTTTTGTTTGTGTTTTGTTCTTATTGCTATTGTTTTGTCTGTTTGGTTTTTCGTTTCATTTTTGGTTTTAGTTTGGTTTTTGGCTTTTTTAAACTGGTAATGGAGAAAGTTGATGAGACGGATTTTGTTGGGATTGAAAGTTACCATTATGATAAACAGGTAAACTATGCAAGTTTTTCAGTTCTGTTTTCCTTTATGGCCATTGTTGGAGCAACCTTTTTCTGTTAACAGATAGATGCAAATCAGACAAAATTCCTATTACATAATTTTATATTGGCCTTATCTTTTTGTCAAGCTAGATAAAATGATAAATAAAAAAAAGGAACATAACTTTGAAAATTCCACTTAACATAGCAAATATGAAATACCCTGAAAAAATATTAACTTTTAAGTAATGTCTAAGTAATTTCTAGTTAAAAGTCTTGGATGTTTTATTTATAGAGTGGAATGCCATTTTCTTTTCTTATCACTGTTGGTAATATCTATATTTTAACTTGTTTATATTAGTTATTACTAGTTATGTTTTAGTGGATACGGTGGCATTTAGTCAAAGATCAATGGCTTTGGTGATCTTGGAGGTATTTTCCAAATTAATGATCCTACATTTCTATTCTATTACTTTTAATGTATTTGATTATTCATCGAAAAACAAAGTTGTATGAGATGGACCATCAATTTTCAGGGCTATGTACAAAAAGACAGTTTATTTTAAAAGGATTTAAACTGTGAAGTGTTAAGACAGGATTCAGAGCAATGGTGACTTCATCATAATGGCAGTGGAAAGAACAGGAAAAACTGAGCCTAGCAAACCTATTATTTGACCTTTTCACAGAAATTATAGTGCATTGTTTTGGGAATCCCCCAAAACTCAGCTGAAATGTGAGTGACTAATTTGTAGGGGAAGCCTCAGTAAAAACTTATTCAGTTTGAGGGAGTTTTTCCCCTTGATTTCTACAGTTTGCAACAGGATTTTGCTTGAAAAACCTTCTAAGATCCCAGCTGCAACATTAAGTATTTGCAAGTTTCTTACTCTGATGGTATGATTTGAGTAGGAATTAGAGAGAACCTGTTAGTTATATACAGACTTCATAATGCTGGCTCATTCCCTATCTGTTACTCTCTCTCCTCCTCAACTGAGAATATCTTAATTGCTTTGGTCTTTTATAGGACTTTAATTACTCTTTTATGATCTCTGTAAAATCATCATGAAACAAATTTAAATCTCCACTGTGTGTCTTTTATGAGATATTTGACTATATCTGTACTATGGGAGGGGTGGGGGAAACCAAACAAAACAAAAAAAAAAGACAAAAACCAATAACTTGGTGGTCTTCACACCCATACGTCATGTGTATAGAACTGAAACTCTTTGCTTTCATGTAGGAAATAATATTCTCATTTAAAGAAAAACCTTTTATGAGGTTATGTTGCAATTTGTCTATGAAAATCCAAGCAAGTTAGAGAACGAGAATGTCAGGTAATTATGCTGTGAACTGAACATCCAAACTGTGGTTCAGTTGAAACTACTAACATATATTATCAAATTTATATTAATAAATTTCCTGCCTTTTCCGTCCTAGTCTGTTAAAGCTGACATGTCACAGTTAAAAATCCATCCAAAGAGAAAATACAGTCTGAGAAAAGAAGAAAAACTATCTTTGTGATATATATGGAAAATGTGTCTCAGTAAAATTAAATTACGTCTTTAATGAGCTAAGAACTTCTCCCTAACCTCAGTGAAATTTTTTATGTGATTTTTTATGCCTATGAGTTCCAGAATAATTGAAAGACTTTTACCTAAATCAATGATTGACTATGAATATAGTAAAAGAAGAAAGCAAAGACTTTTTTCTTTCTTAACATTTTTCCAAAAATTCTGGGTTTTAGCTACTTAATCCATTAAAGGATATATCGACTAAAAAAGTTTAAAAGCGCCCTTATGTTCTTTTATATAAAAATTCACATTCAGTAGACATAGGCCTGAAATTTCTTGATGAAAGGCAGTGAATGGAATGAATTGATGTAATTACCTGTGAAAGTTTTCAGGAATAAGGCTCAGTGTGAAGACTGTTTCTGACTATGTTTGGATTTTTTGTGTATTGATACATCACTGCTGATAAGAGTCCCAGTTAAATATTACATTAGTGTTAGATTTAATGATGATGATTTATAGTATGCAGAGACTACTAGGAAGGTGATACCATTAACATTATTACAAGATTTATTTTCTATTCTCATGTGCAGGAAAGACTAAATTCCTAAGGAAACAGACATGGTATTTTGTGGATTCTGTTTAAGGTTGTATCATAGTTTTCCAGGAATGGTTGTGCTAGATTTGAGCTGGGATAGAGGTAATTTTCTTCATAGTAGCTGCTCTGGGGCTATATTTTGTATTTATGTCGAAAACAGATCACATAGGGATGTTCTGGTTGCTACTCAGCAGTGACTACACAGAATCAAGGCTTTTTCTACCTCTCATATCACCCCACCACCCAGGAGGCTGGGAGTGCATAAGAATTTGGGAGGGGACACAGCCAGGACAGATGACCCCAACTAACCAAAAAGATATCCCATACCATATTACATCACACTCTGCATAAAAACCTGGGGGAAGAAGAAGGAAGAAGGGGATGTTTAGAGCAATGACATTTGTCTTCTCTAGTCATTATTAAACGTGATGGAGCCCTGGATTCCTGAAGATGACTGAACACCTGCCTGCCAGTGGAAAATAGTAAATTCCTTGGTTTTTGCTTGTGTCCATCCCTTTTGCTCTTGATTTACTTATTACACTCTCTTTATCTCAACTCAGGAATTTTTTTCTCTTTTGCTCTTCTGATTCTCTCCCCCATGCCACTGTGGGGGAAAGCAAGCAATTGACTGCATGGTGCTTAGCTGCCTGCTGGGACTAAGCCTCTACAACATTTTTTACAAGGTTTTATTTATACATTTCCATTTCTCGTATAAGAAAGTCCCTTGCTAGAAGCTAAAAGCTTTGACTACTTAACTAGAAGTCCACTCATCCCAGCTGGAGTAAATGCTGTGTCTGTTTGGACAGTTGCTCAATACTCATAGAAGTATCCATTAGGCAGGGACAGATCATCCCT
The DNA here is from genome assembly GCF_052056855.1 of Sturnus vulgaris. Taxonomy (NCBI): domain Eukaryota; kingdom Metazoa; phylum Chordata; class Aves; order Passeriformes; family Sturnidae; genus Sturnus; species Sturnus vulgaris. The sequence continues at coordinate 75,393,365 of NC_142244.1, forward strand.
ATTGAATATTCTGTAGGTATCCATAATAAGTCTGACATGTTTAACAATGTGGAGTAATTTGTTCATATTCATTTGCCATCTGTGTTGTACATGTACAGTTACTGCATGCCCAAACTGAACTGGATTCACTGAATATGTCCACAGTAGCAAGTAATGCAGATAAATAGGACTGGGCTTGCAGAGTGAAACAGCTGGTATTGGGGATGTGATATACACATTAAGTCTTGCAAAACATCTTCACTTTGAACTGCACATCCATCAGCTGTCTTGAGTGCCAGGCAAACACTTGGATTTCTCAATAAATTCTTGGTCTTCTCAATAAGTTCCATTCAAAGTGAGTGCTGATAACATACAGATCTGCTTCAAAACTCACTTATAAACAAAAGTGAAATTACTCTTTAAATGCCCCTACTCGCCTCTGCCTAAAACAGACTATTGTAAAATAACAAGTAGTACTTGAAGGTTAAGGAAAAAAGGATGCATATTTTCTTTGTTGCTTTCTTCTGATTTTGGCTTTTATGGAAATGTATTAGTCAACTAAATCTTCCATTGGGCGTAACCCCAGATTATGGATTAACTCTTTAATAGAGGCAAGTACTGGAGCTGAGTTTCTATAATGCCATGTTCTAAGGGGAAGGAACAGTTGGATAAATGCAACTTTACTGCTTCACAAACTGGATCAGGCATCAGCTTTTAAAAATTCTGCTGCAAATAGGATTCTTGGAAACTACGTTTTGCATCCAGGGATGAGTAGTATATTCTATGAATAGTATTTTTGTAAACAAACTTTATAACACCAACCAAACTTTCTCTCATTACAAGCACAGACTTGACAATAGAGAAAAAGAGGTTTTAGTGGTATATTACAGCCTCTCCAGAGAGAATAAACAGCTCAATTACTAAAATGAAGCTGGATATCAAGTAAACTATAAAAAATGTATTGGCTTTTCAAGAACGAGCTCTCACTTTTAGCATCTATGAAAGACGGGTGAATACTTTGAATTTATTTTTCATAACCTAGCCCCCCCCCCATTTATTTCTATAAATTCAGAAATCCTTAATGTTTATAATTTAAAAACAAATAAGAATTTCAATCTATAGAAGCATATGAGAGCATACAAACTTCTTGTAATGTTGTTATGTGTCCCATAGGTCTCAGACAAGAAAATGTATCGGGCTGACTTGGAAAATGTTATATATGGATATACTATGCTTTTTCAGAAGGTCAATATATTCACTGAAAATTTATATTTATTTTACTGATCAACATTTTCTATTTGCTTAATTTGATTAATCAAGTCCAGCTACACCTAGTTGCTCAGAACACTGTTCAAACACCTTTTGAATGCATCCAAGAAGAGAGACTCCACAACTTCTCTGGGCAGCCCATGCCAGATCTTGGTCACCCTAGCAGTAAAAAAATTATTAACACATATAATATATATAATATAATATTCTGTTTGTTTTGGGGCAAGGGAAAAGTTAGGAAAACAAGGGAAAAGAAAAAAAAAAAAAAAGAAGGGAAAATAAGGGAAGAGAAAAGAAAAGAAAAGAAAAGAAAAGAAAAGAAAAGAAAAGAAAAGAAAAGAAAAGAAAAGAAAAGAAAAGAAAAGAAAAGAAAAGAAAAGAAAAGAAAAGAAAAGAAAAGAAAAGAAAAGAAATCCATTAAGGCAGCTGGAGTTTCTCCACTGCTTTCAACAAAGGTGAGAAATTGTTCTGATCTCTGATTTGTCAGGAGAGCTTTCAGCCAAAATCTCTTTCTTGATGTTCAGAGGGAACCTCATGTGTTTCACTTTCTGCCCTTTGCCTCTGCTCCTCTCACTGAGCACCGTTGAAAAGAGTCTGACACTATTGGTTTTGCACCATCCGTTTAGGTATTTATATGGATTGATAAGATCCTTCCTGGGCCTTCTCTTTAACAGTCCCAGCTTTCTCAGCCTTTCCTCATGGCTGTGCTCCAGACTCTTAGTCACCTTAGTGGTCCTTTTTAGGATTCTCTGTAATATGTCATTGTTTCCCTTGTACTGGAGAATGAAGAACTGGACTCAAGAAGTGGTCATATATACCAAAAAGTGGTCACCGTGGAGAGAAAGATAGGCATTTGTCATAATAAGTGTATTTTTGGCTCTGAAGTCAGAAGGAACTACAATGGTTCCTCACTCACAGCAAAATCCCATCAGATACTTCTATTTCATTAACAAAAAGCAGGTGGAGTGTGAGGTGGTAATCTTTCTTCCAACAACATCTTTTATACCTGTGAAATAAAGGTTGCCAGAAAATTTATATCAGTTCTAACTCGCCACACATCAAAGCATCCGATCCTTAGTGCACTAGCAGAGATGTGGTAGGCTTTAGTAGATCCAAAGCTTAGTACAGATGCAAAATAACACTTTAATTTACATAATGCATATGCAGGTAAGGAGCACAGGCCTTTTTTTGCCTGGGGTAAGAGGACAGCTTTTATGTGATAAATTAGACTGGAATCCAAACATGATAAACGAGTCTTTGTTATAAATTTGCTGTTATTGCTGCTGGCCCATTGTGCTGTTTTGCTTAGCTGTTTCATCTTGCTAGAGGCCTTACCCTCTAGGGTAAGGATCTGCTGGGCATAAAGATGAAACTTAAGCAATGTTTATGCAAACATGCCGTTCTGCAGGTTGGCTAAAGGTTTCTCTGCAAAACTATTGTCCTCATTCTCAAGATGATACAATTTAGAGTTTCCCCAAGCACCATCTTTTCTAAAAAGCCCAAGACTTTAAGGACTAAGCAAATCTCACAGCTGCTTGCTGTGATGATCATACTGTCTGTGTGACTGTCTCTGCTCTCTCTTTGTCTTTCTTCAGCTTCCCACCAGAGGCCAGTACGTATTCCTAGCACTGTCAAGATAATAAAAAACTGAGAGTGGGAAGAGAGGTAGGTGGAAAAAGTCATGCTCACGTTCTAGCCTATATCCCTCTTCTCTGTCCACTTCTGGCTGCTGACGAGTTCATGGTCATCTGAATGCCAGAGAGTAGCTCCTGGGACAAGTAGAAAACAAGACAAGTTGGGGAAACAGCAAGACATGGAGTCTCTTGTTGTTGGAGTCAGTACATTGACACCCTGAACAAAACGCCTGTGACAGCTGAGCAATCTGCTGCCACATCTCATCTCATGCAGAGCACTGCTCCAACGAGCTGCCACGTGCCTCACTGTTTCTCTCACTTTTTCATGCTTATGCTACTCCCATCCACCATCATCCTTGTATCTTATTCAACTGCCTCTAGAGCCAACACATAACTTTGCCATGGTGTTGTTTACAAACTTACTCGACAGAAATGAATAGAAAATTTGTGCATTAAAAAACTCTCTATCACAAAACAGAATTGATATTATTAATATTTAAATTATTCAGAAAATTAAAATAGAAATTATTTTTATGTCATCAAGAACTAAAGGTTGAAAAATTGAAATCGTCAGCTGACTTCTTTGAGCATTTTTGCCTTTTAAACTAACTAAATTTGCAAGGCATTAATACTTTCCATACATCCACTGAAAATATTTTAACACTTTGACTGTTACATTTTGCCCTCCAAAATGACTTAATTTCAAATTATGAGAAAAGATATTTATAATACATTTATGACACAGGATGCAGGGTTTAAAATTCCATAAATTCTTCAGCTAGCCTGAAAGATTTTTTTTTTAATATATTTATTCAAGAAAGAGAAGTCTAATGCAAATATCTTAAATTACACTAGAATTTATAACATTCTTGAGAACATTGTGTCACAGCCTTTCTCATCACTAATAGCAGATTCTTTGGCAGCTTCTCAAGGTAACTGGTAATGAGGACTGCTCTGTCATAATAGCAGAACCATAGACTAACATTAAACTGTTAAATATTCCAACAAACATATGGAAAAGTATAATTTAAATTAGGTGATCTGAGGGACCACAGAGTAGCAGTCAAGCAAAGCAGTGTATGATTTTGGAAAGAACAAAATACTGCTGTCAATAATTCAATTAAATTAATATTAAAATTTTAAAAAAAGAGGAAAAAAGATTTTGCCATGTCTGGGTATGTGAGCAACTGTAAGCATTGTTTTGTAAATTAATAAATTAAGATCAAATACTTGATCTAATGTGTTATTCAGGTTTTCCTTTGACAAGTTCTGCATTCAACTTGTCAGGGTTTAATAATGTCCCTGGTGCTCACAGCTCTAATTTTACTGGGAAGTAGATTGAAAGTTGCATAGGGACAAACATCAACAATAAGGGCCTTGTAACCACTAACTTTAATTCACAGGCTTATTTGAATTTAGAAGTTACAAGAAGAAATATCACATTAATCAAAAGCTTTCATTTTATTATCCTTATTGAAAAAGTATTTCAGTAATCACAAGAAATAAAGAATGAAAAGGAAACTTCTTTAATCACAGAAGTTGTTAACTGAGTGGCATACTTGTGGAGACAGAAAACTTGAACAGATATTTGACCGAGAATTTGACCTTTTATTAATTTTTGGCCTTGAGAAAACAAGCTTAAATTCTGTGTAAGATAATGTGGAAACTGAGGGTGTGTGCTTGTTTAAACTACTTGATTAAGGGCTATTCAGTACAAGAGAAACAACTAAAAAAGAAATTTATAATTAAACATATGCGCACACAAACCTAAAAGTAATAATAGTGACAATGAACTCGGATGGTGGATAGAACATAAAGGAACTGCTCACACACAGCCCTAAAGTTGCTGACCTTGAATACTCTAACTGCCACAGGGAAAAAAATGACAAGGGTGTTACAGGCTACTTGAATGGGGTTTGTGGAATCTAGAAATCTTTCAATGGGATGTTTAGGGTAAGGGTCAAAAATGGGCAAAAGGGGGCACCATGTGACAGCAGGAGGAACAAGTGTGGGAAGACAGAGAACAGGTGGGATAAAAGGGGACAGTTGCACGTAAAGAGGGACAGTCAGTACACTCCCGGTCTATGCTATCTTTTTATTGTATAAATATATTTTTCTTTAATATCTTTTTCCTGTGTTAGTTCTGTGGGAAAAGAACCAACTGTATCTCTCAGCCCAGACAGGGACTCCAGGTATCGAGTTTGGCTCCAGCAGCCAGGGAAGAGGGAGTCTTAGGCTGAAGCTGCTAGAGGAGGCAGACACTCTTAACATGCCTTAACAGCTCAAATCCCAAAATTCTCTAATATATATTTTTCCTGTTTTGAAGCCCGAATACTGTTCTGACAGAGTTGCGTTTTGAACATATTTAGAGTTTTCAAATAGGAACATTCTGGTTTTTAATCTCAAACCTTTATAAATATAGAGAGAATACCACTCTATGACAATGATTTATAAAGAAGAAAATGAGAAGTCAGCAAAGTGACTATTTCTGTATCTATTTTATACAACATGAGAAAAACATGAAAGCCGACCTCAAAACTCAAAGATAATGAAGGTTAACTGCACTGAATTGGGATGAGATACATTACACCACAGTCTTATTTCTGAGCAGAAGGAAAAAAAAATCATCACATAGCAGTTATGTGAAGTTAAAAATCTTTGTATGCCTATGTTTAAATAAAAGACACAACTCCAAGTAACATAGCATCATGTACACACTCAAAAATATTAAGAAAATCACAAAACATAACAGATGTGTTCCATGCAGAATAGCAAACGTTTACTTTCATCTCAAAAAACTGCATCTTTTAGGGATTGTGTGTTAGTGCTAATTTTATGCATTTTGTGTTAATTTTTTCCAATCCCCCCCACCACCCTCTGCTTCCTCGAAAAGGCCTTATTTTCTCTGGCAAAATATGACTTTTATGCCAGCAGCAAGGATTATTTTCCCACAATTCTCATGGTAGATTAGAAATGGCAAACCTCTAAATGCTTGGAAGCACAACTGAGATAACCAATTTATCTGAAACTTTTCTTAGTGGCCTAGGGCCTTTTGTGGGAGTTTATCATTCAGCATTCCACCACACATTTGGAGAATTAACACTTTATTGTGCCTAATAGGAGGAATCAAAGGAAAGATGGTTCCAGAAGTCATAATGTCCTGGGGAAGACTGGAAGCATGAGCAGTTTGAATTGTGTCAGTTGAGGAGAGAAAATAATTTGGTGGGTTTTTTTTTGTTGTTGTTGTTGGCTTTTTTCCCCAAATAAATTTGCTCCCCACTTGGGGATCATCCAGCTTTATTACTTACCAAATAAGGGTTTTGCATCAATCCATGTATGTCTCTAGTTCAAATGTTTTAGAGAAGCACTTGAAGACTCCAGGAATAGATTCTAGTCCCTGTTCTACTGACAGTGCAGCTTTATTCTGCTCATTATTTCCTTTTGTATCTGTGTAAGAAAAAAGCTCATTACTATCCAATTTTTTTCCCAGATCTGTAATACTAAATCACTTTAGAAAAAGGAAAGTTGTCTGATGTTATAATCTGGGCTGCTGGTGAGTAATCATAGCTCTAACACTTCACAGCTCTGAATCCTTATATCTTTTATTTCTCTTCCCTATACTATATGTAATTTTCTTTCCCTGTTAACTACGGGCAGAGCCTTGGTCAATTGTTCTGTAGTCACAGTTCAGTACAAATTGCAAGCAGTGCATTTACTCCAGTTCTTATCCCAATTAGTTTTCTTATACCACCACTTATTCCTACTGAAAAATGCCTCACATTGAATACCTAGCATTCTTAATCCCCGACCTCAAAAGTACTTTCTCTTCTCTAAGTTTGTCCCATTATATTTAATTTTTCTCAGTCTTTTAACAGTGCTCCCTGAAATAATAATGTATCTTAATTTGGATTTCAGACATGGTTGTTATTTTGCCAATGTATTTCATAATCCTATTTTTTTTTTCTTAATCAGAAACTGGATTAATCAAAGAAGAAAGTACTTTTGCTGTAATTGGGACAATGGAAACTGTCTGCAGGTATCACATTAAAAAAAAATTGTGCAACTGATTGTGAAGACTACTCCAAGATAGGAATATGGGGATTTTGGAGGTAGATTTGCTGAAAAGGGCAGAGACAGTGCTTATAGAATCTCCCTTAATGATTGTCTGATTTTAGATACTATCTCAGTAATGCTGAGATAGATTCTGAATAGGAAAGAAAAATTCTACTCTAGGAATAGATTATGTGACTATAGGTTTACTAATTGACATTGTTTCCTCAGTGCCACTTTGCAATTACAAAATGCATCAGGCTGTGATTATTTTCTGTCTACTTAATGGACAATTCATCTCATTGCAGTAATAACCTGCCAAATTGCCACTGCAATTTTGTAAATTTCCGGGGCTTTCATAGACCAGAAACAAAACAAAATCTTGCATTTTAGCCGATTGAACTGTACTCCCCATTCCAACAAGTGAATATAAGCAGAATTTGTATTTCTACAATTCTGACCACTGAGGCACTCCTATCAAAACTCTCTAAGCAGTTGAATCAGACTAATGATTCCCAGAAATATGGATTTATCACTGTTGCCTGCCCTCTTGATATCAACCTCAATCTTTTATATGGATTTGCTTCTCAGAAAACAACTGATGATGATTGTTGAGCGCTGTTCCTCTTTCCTAAAGGTAAACTTATAAATAATAGAGTGAAGGAAAGATATTACAGCATTAGTAACTACTTAAAATCTCAGTTTTAATAAGTTGCAAAAGAAATGCAGTGAAAATATAGGCTGAGAAGGGCAATCACTCTTAAATGCAGTCCCATACAAAAAAGGTTTGAGCCTGCAAACTTCTTTTTACCTGATGCGTAAAAACTACTTAAAGCAGAGACTATGTGTTCTTATTTGGACAGTCCTGGGCACAATAGGACTTAATAAAAGAACTGCTGGAACAATAGAATCTTGCAAAAGTTACTTTTACAATTAAAAGTTAAGATTAATTTCAAGAGAGGAAACAGTTATGTGTTAGGCTGATTATGTGAAAAGGTTTTCTGTGTAATTTAGATAAATGTTTTCCTGGCAATGAAACTGAATTAAAAAGTATTAATTATTCACAATGTAATCATTAAGAAATTGGGTAATGGTAATCACATTGTACAGCCAAATGAAATTAACAGATGTCACCAAGAAGAATAAGATAATAATATATAATTAAATAGGGGACAAAATTACAAATAAAAAAGGCATAAAAATCTAGCAATATCACTATTTTTAAAATGAATGGGATCTTAAAGAGGACCAAAGTGAATATGTACTTGTGCACATACTAAATTGCTGAAATTTCTGGACAGGAAGTAGAAAATATTTAAAAGGTATATCCAGTTTCTATACCCTATGGTGTTTCTTCTTTCACAAATAAAAGGATGCATATAAATAAAATGTTTGAAATAAAAGTTTGACTTCAGAAAAGAGACTTGCCATCAACCACACTTTAGGGATTTTTGAAAAATTATATTTCATCTACAAGCAGCACTTTCTATCTTAGAACTTGCCCTCCTTGAAAGACATAGATTAAGAGTTCAAGCATGCTCTGAACACTAAATCATAATTTTCTAGACTCACACCAAAAATTTGTAGTGGCAAATGTGTTTGTTAATGGGTATGGCGTGTTGATTACCAGCAAGTATGACTAGTTTAACAGTGCAACCTGACTACTTCAGTTATGTTTTTACTATGAATCAACCTTTGGAAAATTCCACATCTTCTTTCCTTTTAAATGCTCACATTTGTTCAAAAAAACCCATATAATGGATAGATACAAAACAAAAATGGTTTTCAACATTATTCATGAAAACTCAAATATATACAACATTTAAATTGTACAGATACTACTTTGCAAAATTATGTGCACTCTTTGACTTGAAAATCATCAGATTAATCCAAAGTTCTTCAAATATTAGTCATAACTTAATATTTTTACAGTATTTTATATCAACTTTACTTACTACACAAAAATAGAAATGTAAAGAAGGGTTCAAAGAGCTCTCTGCAGCTTCTCCTTTCCACCTTTCCTGTCTGCAAAACAAGCAAAAAATAATCATGTCTTATGCCACGTCAGATGATAAAAAACAGTCCCATTATTTCACTAAATTCCTTTTAAATAGACATAAAGCCAAATAAAAAAATATTATATAGTAACCAAAGATAAGATATAATTGATTTTAAAATTAAGTTTTGGTTACAAAAACAAATATAAAATGCTAGCAAAAGTAAAAGCATCATTTCAGTGAATTGAAGAAAGAGATAAATACTTTAAGAGAATGAATTATTCTGAAAAAAAGGGTTTCATTTATTTTGGATATATAAATTATTTTCAAATTTTAAGAAATGGGAAATTTTGAAATTAAAAAGGGAATTTAAAGAAAAAGTGATGCAGATATCAGAACTTGCCATCATTGAAATGAAAAAAGAAATTGCACTTTCATCATAATTTATTTTCCTGAACTTCATGTTATCATTACTTTTAGCTGTATTTGCTGCTTTTCCTGCAACATAACCAATGCTGGCATTAATACAATGATAACTTCTAAAATGTAGTAATTTCATAATACGAGGTTTATTTCACAAATATAACCTCTGGGTGTCATAGTTCAATACTCTCTGATTCTTTTAGATTTTTTCACATGAGGAACATTTAATGTTTAATACTGAATTTATTTCTTTGAAGATAATTGACATTACACGGAGTTTTGATTTATAAAAGTGACACAACAATATACTGAATTGCAAACACAAGTACAATACAGCAATTCAATGTACACTTGGATCACAGCACAAACATGATTCCTGTCGCCATCCTCACTGTCACAACTGAACATCCCCAGGCCTTGGAAAGGACTAGGTGGGTTAAAACCAGTTCAAACTCTTTTCTCTCTTCAAAGTTCTCTCTGTTGCTGTCTCGTTTTTTATACTCTATGCTGGGCTGATTCACTTACAAGCTTCCTCTGTGTTGATTTGTCTGGATTACGAACTGATTCATTTCGGAATTCAACTGATTAATTCTGGAAGATCATTTACAGAATTGTTTGACCTCCTTTAACTGATGCATATGTGTATTATAACTAAGTCAACCTTCTCGTCTTCTTGTTGAGAGAAATTCAACTACCTTTATGAAAGCTGTGATCCCATTCCTACATTATTTTTGGAGCTTCATTAGCACATCATGCTTGCCTGTTTTCTCTGAGTCTTCCTGCATTGCTGGGGATTGCTGATCACTTACAAATAATGAGTAGATTGATCTCATGGCACTTGTGTTATTATTCTTTCAAATTAATTGCTACAGGCTCTGAAAATCCATGACTTGACATTTCAAATATAATGTATCAGAATGATCTTTCTCCTGGATCCAGTAGTTGGGTGTTTTTAATAAGAGAAATAAAATAAGACAGAATTAACCATGTTAAATGTCAGACAAATAAATAAGAAGTTTTTGTCAGTTTTTACATAAAGGTGAATTACAGTCAATTCCTTCTTTTATGTCCTATTATTTAAAAGCATAGAATATTCTTGTTGAACAGAACCATATGGCCTTCTTTCAAATCTGGTCAGGACGCAGTCGTTCTATAAAACTGCATACAAGATTAGACTGAGATGGTGTGATGTAGGTGTAGAAGAAGAGATTACAGGTCACAGCTGATAGTCACAGCTGTACTAATTACCAAAGAACAGTCTTGCCCTTAATGGGCTGCAGCTGTGACTAATAAAAATAAGTGAGATAAAAGGGGTGGGTTGGCTGCTCAAGGGAGGTTGGAGGCAGAGGACGTGGGGGAGGCAGAGGAGCCCTGAGGACCTGAAGGAATGCTGTGAGGTCAGTCTGAGTCTGTAGTGAGTTCCTGCAGTCATTCAAGTGAGGTGAAAGCTTGTGGTCAGAGACAGCAAGAAAAATACTTTCAGTCATGTTCTAGCTAGAAATAATCTGCCTTTCTGCTAAGGAAACCTATGGTGGGAGTTTGCTGCAGTCAAAGTTTGTGATTAGTTGGAGTCAGGACAGATAATCTGCAATAGGAATAAACTGGGACCCTTTTTTGTTTGTAAATGAATGTCCGTGGCTTGGCTCTTTTCTGCCCCTAATTAGAGGTCTGCTGCAACAGCATGAGTGTATTTTCTGTGTGCTGTTTGACTCTTATTTGATCTGGAGCCAAGTCCCCATATGCAATAGTTCTGGGAACAAATCAAAGACAGATTAATTAACATATGTTCCTAGCACTTCTCTTACAATTTGGATTCTTGGGTTCTTTGACATACACCTTTCTTGTCCTCTTAGTTTTGATAGCTGAGTTACTGATTTAGCTAAAAAAAAAAAAAGAGGAATAAACTGCCAAAAGAATTTTGGGCACAAAGCCTTACAAACATGCTATGGAAAGCAGCATGCTAGCTTAGTAGGATGATTGTTACTGTTTAAACTATCCCCTCTGGGGTAACTGGTGTATATATATATGCAGCTATCTAATTTTACCCGTTACTTAAAAAAATTCCAAATTATGTATATATTGATTCACTTGACTAGGCTGATTCCAAAGAAGCCATTACTGTCAATCAAATAAATTATATGCATTTTCAAAATATTTGTTTAGTGAATCACACAGTTAATGGGGAAAAGAAAAAGCTCTTTTTAATTTGTGGATCATTTGAAAGACTATCACTTCCTTACCCTGCCTTACCACATACATACATTTTGCCTTGTGCTTGTTTGCTTCAATTAAATCTGTCCTTAAGATATATGTAGAATAATCTGGAGATTTTTTTTTTTATGCTGCCTTTTGCTGCTGTAGTTAAGGATCAACACTTATGTTTACCAATTCTGGCTCTTGCTGGACAAAGGTTTAAGGAATGCATAGTGTAAAAGCTGCAGAGAGCCTTCAGAGTTCATTGCCTGAATATGACATTATTGATGGTATAAAGGGAGCTACACACCTTTTATAAGGTCCAGGAAACATGCAACAGTCCAAAATATGAGCTTCTCTACCTACTCGTCACCTTCAGCTGTGGTGCACTCCAATGCTTGACTTGCTAAGAAATAATCATCAGCTAGTCCAGTCTTCAGCTACTCTCCAGTGTCTGTGGATTCTGTTCTTTTGCAAAAAAATAATTCAATGGCAATTACAGGTAGACAGTGGGAACAGGATTCTGTAGCCTACTATGTGGCATTCTTACAAAAGAGTGGTGGAATAGGATTCTGACCATTGTTGCTAGGGCTTCTTTAATTTCTTTAGTTAGTTATGTAAAAGCACTGCTGGGGGCAGGGAGCATAACCCATGCAAGTACATCAATTAGTAATTTGAGCAAATATATACTCTTTAGAGTCCCCCTGGACTAAAGAAGAGCATTCCTTATTTTTACCTCTTTGAAAAAATAAGTCTCAGCAAGCTCAGGTCACCTGGTCACCTTTCTCTCCCTACAACATCCATACTCAGGTGACTGTTGCCACATGGTGGGAGCTGGCAGTTTCATTCAGGATTAGCTACCGTGGACAAACAAACAAATTCCATTGGGGTCGCACATCCAAGAAGATTTTCTGGGTTTGGAGTAAAGAGTATTTTTAAATGTTTTTTTCAACAGTTTGACTATTGGTCTAAAATATTTTAAGATGAAAGAATCTTACAATTGTTAAGGTTGGAAAGGACCTCTAAGATCATTGAGTCCAACTATTAACCCAGCACTACCATGTTCACTACTAAACTATATCCCTAAGTTCCTTCTGAACACTTCCAGGGATGGTGGTTCAACTGTTTCCCTGGGCAGACTATTTGCAATGTCTGACCATTACTAGCCTTTTTGTGATTGATATGTCATCCAATGTGGATAATAAAATGGCCAGCAATATAAGGTTCAATATATACACATGCAAAGCTGCATCTTATCTACCTAGTCGTCAGGATGCCAAAGAATTACAAACCATATATTTAATAAATAAGAAACAGAGTTACAGTTCTAGTAACTCAGTTACAATAAAAGAATGCACAATGCTATGATTTAATGCTCTTTGCAAATAAATATTTCATTAAAAATCAGTTGTAATCATAGACTTATTTTCTGTCTTTATTGTTTTCTTGTATTAATATGCAGAGAGTCAGTCTCTTAAGAGCCACCATGACCTAGGAGTAGCTGGAACTCTTTCCCTTGTCTGTCAAGGGAAGAATAAACCAGGAATTCCAAGAGAGTTTTGAAAGTATGCAGACAAATGTAAACTGGAAGTAATTTTTATTTCATCTCTTTTAAACTAAATGCTTGGAATGTAGCTTGATTTTCTATAATCAAATTTATCTTCATTTAAAATATTGGGTTTTTATAAACAAATGCTGGAATAAGCTTGAGTTTGCAAGTTGAAGCACCTTGTACTGTGATTGTGATTTAGAGTGATATGTTGCCACTTTGAATTATTTTGCACTGGCAGCTGTGGGTTTTTTACGAATTAGAAGTTAATTTGGCTAACAGCCAGAATAAATAAAGTGATGCAAAAATGCCTCTACTTTCGTTGTATGTGAATGATTGGTAGATTTTTTTTTTTTTTTTTTTAGCTTCAATGCTCCAGAATAATTTTATGTAACAGCAGGAGGTGTGTAGACTTCAAAGTGAACTACTTCTTTGATGCAACTTTTAAGAAAACTACATAAAATATATGGTTTGCTTTAATTACTGAGGCAAATGAATGAGTTCATGGGATCAATCCGTGTAAACCCTATAAACTGACTTACTTAAAGCTAGAGACTAGACAATTGTTTTCAGGATAAATGTTTAAGGTTTTGGTTTGATTTCACTATTCAGCTTCCAAAAAACTTTAAGATTCAATAGCTTCTGGAGCCTCAGAAGTTCTTTCTCCTACTTCTTCCATTCCAGTAAGTGTATTTTACATTAAAGTTTGACTTGGATAATTTGTCTTTTTGTTTTGAAACAAAGAAAAAAAAATAAAAATTAAACCCCCAGAAATTCTTCGCTATAATTCATAGGTGATTCTCTACAGTTTGTAAAATGTCATTGCTTAGATTCTTAGAGAATATTAAACAGCTTGTACATTCCTTTCAGTATTTAATTTACAAATGGTTTCTGAATGGAATAAATAAATCCAAATGCATCTTTACAGGTTCATTTTTCAATGCTTAGGAAGCCTTAAGCACTTCAGAAATTATTTTTAAAAATCCAGTATAGTAACTAATAAACCTCCAAAAAACAGGAGAAAATACAAGTGTCTGAAACCATATATTTTCTATTTGACCTGCATAAGGTTTGATGATGGATACTGATATCCTGCTGTATAACATCTGTGCCTGAGATTAGGAGCCAGCTTTTGTAATAAACAGAGTTTAGGAAATTTCAATAAGATCGTTATACTGGACATTATTTCCAACGTGAATTCCATCTACTCTTTAACTGATGTCAATGCTTGGAGATTATATGGGATGCCTGTATGGGTTTGGAAATTTTTTGCCAGCTCTGGTATTTTTTACAGGTGAGTATGTACACAAACCTCAGCTGAAGAAAAGCACACTTATTGCCGTTCTCCAGGAATTTCTCCATCTAAGTAAAGGCTTCTACCTAGCAATTATTCTTGACGATATTGGCAATAATTATTTTTTAAAAATTTGCTTTTGTGTTTTCATAAGCTGCTTATCAAGTTTTCGGATCACTTGTTCACATACAGGTGTCTATCCTGTGTTATTTAACAATAGTTTTCTTTCTTAAATAATCCTTGCCTTCAATACAAAAAGATAGGTATAGTATTCCATGTAAGATTTGTAACTGAGGAACAAGGAAGAAAGTAGATGAAGGGGAAGGTTTGTGAGGAATATGTGAGTTGTTCAGCGAGAATGAGTGAAATCTCAAGTTCCTAGCTGTATGTGTATGTGTCTGATGCTTGCCTTTTTCTAAGTGCTTTGAGAATATTAACTAATGACTAGTGAAGTTGAAATTTTAGTACATTTTTATCTCTAATCTTGGTCAAAAAAGGTATTATTAGGCTTGAAGAATTCATAGTTAATGCTAAATGGTACTGTGGAAATCCATGTTTAACCTTCTGATAAAATAGATTCTATCACTAGCTTAAATCAAACATTCATTTGCAATAATTATTTGCAAGCTGATCTTTAAATGTTGGATGCATACTGACCCACTCAAAAATTTGTAGTAGGAAAATTTCTATTGCACTTTTCTAAGTATCCAGAATGTTCTCAGGGAGAATTTATCTTTACAGATAGCAAATTATCTTCTTTGAAAATTAAAAGAATCAGAAGCTCTTTGGTTATTTTGAATACCTGTACAAGGCATTTGCCATAGATGTTCACTGTTATTGTCATACTTTAGCATGCTTCTCAGAGTCTCCTTTAAATAATGCCCTGTTAAATATTTTTACGTATGGATACAGAGACATATCTTCTTACCAGTATTAGAACTTTAAAACCCTACTGGACCTAATGGCAATTTATTTGATATGCCATTAAAAATATTTTGTTCTAATATTAGAAGGCAGTGAAGGCTGTAGATAAAGACAGTATCTTTTACTGGACCAACAATTGCAACTGAGAAGAATTTGTCAAAATTTAGGTACAAAATTCTTTACTTTGGTCTAAATACAAGCAGAGGGGGGAAAAAAGTCTTCTTAGTTTAATATGCATAAGTTGGGCGTTCTTTGAAAGCCCTGGTAGTTGGCATCTGTGAGAAGGGAGGTATTTTAATTGGAAGTGAGAAGAGAGAAAATTGGAGACAGGAGTTATGCAGCCTAAGAAAAAATGAATTGTGTCTTGAAGTTTTGCTATACAGGATTCAATCGAGCTTTAAATTTTAATTTACAATCTCATTTTTGGAAGATGAGCTGGTGATCAGTGAAATGAAGTTCTTCCTTCCTAAGTGCTATATTTTCACTAGTTTTCAGAGTATGTTAACTATCACACATAAAGTGAATTGATCAAAAGAATGCTTTTTCATCAGGAAGATATGGTAACATGTGGTTACTATTTTTTTTATAACTGTAGAAATATGAATCACACAATGGAGTGATGTATATAACTTTTGGAAGTAAGGCTTCATCTCAATCTAATATGTATGTTTTTTTTCCCTGGATAGTGATTATAATTACTATAGCAACTGCTAACGAAATTTTTGTATATGCAATTATAACATTTTCATGCTCTGGAAAGCAACTGTTTTGATATTTATTAGTTTCACTGAGCCTAAAATAATAAAGGAAGTAATATAGAATATTATATAAGTTCATAGGTATGCTCATGGACACTGATTGTGAAGAACTATGTAAAAAAAATCCCAAAAACTAATGAATTATTCAGATGAAATTTAAATTTAAAATTAAATGTATCACCCACAACAGGTATCTGAAATCTAGATTCGTGCCATCCAGGCTGTTATTCTTGCCATTTCAGGATTCTACTAGCTCTGAGTTTTAATGCCTGTGTGTATTAATGTAAAGTATATACAGTGAAATGTTTTCTTGCTATTATTTGACTTCCATGTACTACTATTACTTAAAAAATAATCCAGCTGGAGATAAGATTCCAGATCCTTATAGACAGTCTGTCACTTCTGTAATATATTTTGTGTGATTTACCCATCCCAACAGAGCTTTCTTCTCATGTCTTCTGCCTCTAGCTGGGAAGAGTTGGAGAGAAACAGTAGAGCTCAGGATTTGAAACTCATTAATCAACTGAAACAACAACTACTACCACCCAGAAACAGGATGAAGACTAGTTATCCATGGGGAAATGAAAACTCTATTAAACTTCGCAATCTCTCAATATCCTGATGTTCTCTGACAAGCTTAAACTGCAGGTCAAATTCATCTCATTCATCACAGTGTAAATCTGATGGTTTAGTAAACACATTTCAAGGTTGTGTTTGGCGTCAAGTTAGCCTAAAACAAAAGCTTTCTCTTCCTTAAACTAAATTCTTCATTTAGATGCCCATTTTCCTTTTTTTTCCAACCTTTCAGTTTTTAATGCATAACATTGGTTTAGAAAAGCACATAACAGAAAACCAGCTGTGCAGGCATGCACTATGGCAACTTAATAGGAAAAAATATTACTAAAAGAAAGAAACTGCTTCCACCTCTGGGCTTTAATTTTGCAATTTTCATAGTTTTTCACCTACCATGGCAATGGGACTAAAGTACTGTGACCAAAACCCATTAAAATAAGTAGACAGATTTCCATTTAATGTTTTGTGAGAACTTGAAGAAATAAAATAGTCATGATAATGATACTAAGGAAAGGAAGATTATTTACTTCTTAGGTTGCTTCTAACTATAACATGAACCTATGGTTCATGAAATATTTTAGGGTGAAATGAGTAATATGGAAGATTAGATAATAGATTATTTAGGCAACCATATATTTAGGATCTCTTAAAAATATTTTTACTGTGTTAAAATTTCTTCTTGAGTTACTATTCATACTGTGTAGTCACACTTCATTGTCAGTTGCCTGAACCATCAGAGCCTTGTACCAGGTATTACCTCCTAAATATTTTACATCTTCAGTAAGCCAACTCTGCTGCAAACAGGAAGCTGGTAAGTTCTGATACATCATCAAAGACAATGCTATCAAAAGCAAAAAGAAAAGGAAGAGAGTGTTAAAGAGAAATTTGTTAAAAAGGGAGATGCAGGGAAATGTTGATGATGTTCCTACATCTCAATAAAAGCCAAAAGCAGCTTAGTGTTCAAGTGCCATAACCTGAAATTCATGGATAGCTGTATCTATATATGTATGTTAAACCCTTCAGGCACATAACTAAAGGAAGCCAAATTCATCACAGTCACTCCGAAATTAGTTTTGCCACCCAGAGCCCTCCTAATTCCAGGTAGTTTCTATGCTGTCTAACCCTCTGAAAACTCTACTTCCAAATATACTGTTGTATTTAGTATATGTTCTGTAGTGACAAACTTACATACAGACACATATCCATAAACACTTAGCAGATGGATATTTATCACCTAGAGTTTATCTACAATCACAAGGTACTGCTGTCTATCTTTCATGTATCAGTTCACTGGTTTACCAGTTCATTAGTATTTCCTATATTTTTAATGGAAGGTGAGAAATCAAGTACCAGGGTGAATTTATAGAGGATCTAAAATCCTTCAGGAAGTCAAATGTCTGAGAAAAAAGTGGGACTTAAAATTGAGATATTCACTTCTGTTCTACTACTTTTCTTTCCAACTCAGAATTAAATTTCTGATTTGTAAGGAAACCTTCAAATCTATTTGCATATTTAACAAAATAACGACCATATGAAGTAGATTCTATATATATATATATCAATTCTCCAAGTACTTCACCATAAATGTTGCTAATGTTCTTGAAAATGAGGTTAATTTATGTATTTAAAATTATATATTTTGGATTGCTTTATCTTTCAGTAAATTTGGATAAAGCTATGGAGACCAGATTTATTGTTCTGTGTTTCTTTAATCTATTAAAGCCTATCAGTGTAGAAAAGGATTTTTTTTTTTTCTTTAAAGCCAAATGGAGATGCTCTGAATAGTATTTGCTCTGCATAGAACACTGTTTTATTTTAATACATATTTAGGAAGCTATGACTCATTTTTACATAGTCTCACATGAAAAGAAGTCATTGTGATAGGTTTCTTGTTTGGATTTTGTTTGCTTGTTTATTTCTTCATCTGTTACATGCTTTGCATAATACTTCAGTCATGAATGGTCAGCCCTGAAAAGGCAGAAGTTTTCTTGCACTTTTGCTTCTTTTTGCACTACTTTCTTGTCAAATATTGTTTTTTTACTTATTCCATATGAAGCAGAAAAATACATAATAACTTCACTTATGAAATAAAGAATATTTACTCTTTAATGGAATCATCACTGAAAAAATGGACTTTGACACTAAAAAGAAAACCTTGATTTAATTAACAAAAAGATGTAGAAGTACAAAATGGGATTATGCTGTGAAAAGCATCAAGTAATCTTTTTCGTTAAAGTTTGAACCATGGTTCACACAAGTTCACCTGATTTCAGAGGCCGGACAGAGAATGTACTGAAAGCAGCACTGAGAAGAAGGACTTGGGAGTTATCAAATAGCTCAACATGACCTGGCAATGTGAATTTGCAGCCCAGAATGTGAATTCTGTGCTGGGCCACATCAAAAGTGTGGCCAGCAGGTTGAGAGAGTTGATTCTCTCCCTCTGCTCTCTTGAGACTGCACCTGGAGTGCTGTGCTCAGTTTTGGCACCTCTAAAGGAGGATATGGACTTGTTGCAGTGATTCTGTAGGAGGCACACAAAGATGATGCTGCACCTCTGCTATGAAAACAGACTGAGAGAGTTGGGTCTGTTCAGCCTGCATAAAAAAAGGCTCCAGGGAGACCTTATAGCAGCCTCCCAGTATGTGAAGGGGAACTACAAGAAAGCTGAAGAGGGACTATTTAGCAGAACGTGTAATGATAAAAAAAGGGGCAGTGGCTTTAAGCTTAGAGAGGGTAAGCTTAAACTGGATGTTAGGAAGAATTTGCTTACTAAACAAATTCTTTGCTTCCCTGTAAATGTAAAACTCTTTGAGGCTAGGATCGATGAGGATTTGAAAAGCCTGGTCTAGTAAAAGGTTCCCTGCCCACAGAAGAGGATTGGAACTGGAAGATTTTTAAGATCTCTTTCATGCAAAGCTACTTTTTGATTCTGTTTCTATCATTTCTGAAAGAAACATTAGAGAAACTAAAAGGCACAGGAGATTCCTATCTCAAATATGATACCTGATTTCTGTGACTGTGGGAAGATGATTGAAGGTGAAAGGATAGCTATAAAAAAGGGAAAAATTTGGTTGCTACTCCATGGATGCATCGTGGTCAGAATACTCTTGTGCATAATACATTCTCAGAGGGACTGATGAGGGTGGAGCAGTCAGGCTCTGTCAAAATTCTAATAGAGAAGGGAACTCAGTGATGCTTTTTAGCTGATCAGCTGCACAGCAGCTGAAAGCTAAAGCTGAAAGCTACAGGGAGATGTCCTGCTTTAGAATCAGAAAAACCACTACAAAATCCCTATTCTTGGACTGA
The DNA here is from genome assembly GCF_052056855.1 of Sturnus vulgaris. Taxonomy (NCBI): domain Eukaryota; kingdom Metazoa; phylum Chordata; class Aves; order Passeriformes; family Sturnidae; genus Sturnus; species Sturnus vulgaris. Next base: position 75,413,314 of record NC_142244.1, read on the forward strand.
TGCACATCTCATCCCAAGGTTATCTCAGATACTACCCTGAGACACCCACCCCCAAGGTACAACCACACTCATTGAAGAAGGTGTATGACTAAAGTCACACAAGCTCCACCTAACTATAAAGAAATCATATCAAAGTGTTTTAAGAATGGGGAGAAGAGAGGGGAAGACTCCACCATAACTGCTGGGGTCTTTCAGAGGGCTGAACCTGTCTTCTCCTCCTGTAGGAATGCCTATTGTGTAAGAAATATACTCTATGTGCACTAAATTATTATCTCAAGGTAGCTTTTATTGGCTATTAGAATTTGCTAATATATTGCTTTGAATATACTTTTGCAGACAGATACTGTCACCAGCAATTCTCTAACATTGACCTGTCGCAATTTCATTAATAAACAATGTTATTCTGGAAACTGCTAATGTGAGTCCTTTGAGGGCACTGGCAGTTTCTGGCTGTGGAAAAAGGTGTAGAGACTCAAGAGGGTGTTTCTCTGTTGAGCATCTGGCCCTGAACAAGGTCGTTAAACCCCCTCTAACCCGGTGAAATTCTCAATGAAGGGTCCCTATAATGAGACACTGTAGACTGGTTGGGCACAAGTCTGGGCTTTCCTGAAGTGAATCAAATACTAAGGATTTGAGAAAATCCTCCCTTTTCACATGATATTGACTCTATTCACATACAACTTGTGTAACACTGATTTATTCTCAGATTGTTTATGTCTACACCTTCAGTGTCTCACAAGACTGTTTAAGCAGTCTCTATATATATATATATATATCACCACACAACTTCTAAAAAAATCTACTATTTTTATAGTTAGACATTTGCAATTCTGCTGATATCTGCAACAGTTAATATTGATATAAAACTATAAAAAAAGACAATTTCCTTGTTTCCCTACAATGAAAAGAGTAATCCTAATAGATAAGCAAATTACTTCTAGCTAACAGTGACAACCACAGAAAATCTACTTAGATCCATAGCTTGCAAACAATAGTCAGCTGTCAGGTTTCAAACATTTATTTCTCACAAAACTTTTTATTTTCAAGACATTAAGCAAGTACCTCCTTTACACAGATTTAATTTAGAAAAGTTAGGAAATATCAGAGTGCCTGCTACAAGGAAGTCTGCTCATCAGCTGTCTTTTCTAAGATCATAGAGTACAGTAGAAAGAGATGGAGAAGTAGGATCTTGCTGACTTTTCATCCTGAATAATAAGATCCTGTAGTTTCTATCTTGAAGGATTGACAGGGGTTTTTTTGTTTTTTTTTTTTTTCCTGTTTATTTGTCTTTCTGTTCTAGAAGCATCTCTCCTTCTAGGGACACAGGATTAAATTGAGCTATCTTGTCTGAAAGCAGCAGAGACAGTAACCAATTTGAGTTTTGACATTTAGAGATTGATGGAGGGGAAAATAACATAGGTAAAAAATTTAGGCAGTGATGAAATAGTATGTCTGAAGCCAATTACTCAGAAGACAGCCTTTGTACTGGCAGAGGAGAAAGCTTTATATTAAGCCACAGAAAACAAATGTGCTTTATAGATGATAATAACATCTCATGTAGAAAAGGAACTTTAATTTCTAGAATATGTAACTATATGAAAACTTTTATTTGTCTTAAAATAAATGAAAAAGTTATTAAAAACCAACTGATGGGCAGTGGCATAGGAATCAGAAGGGAATCACTTTCCTGCTAAAAATAGTGTTTTGGGAAGAAATCTCTTTTAGGTAATATTTCTCATGCAACATTTTTAATTTTCATAAAGCACCATTATAATGTTGAGTTTAGTTTTGGCTCTTGTAAAGAACAATGTTCTTTAGTTGAAAGCTTTTATTGGTTGTCTGAATTTCTCCCTTGAGTGACCTATTTGGGAATAGCTGCATTAATTTGAATTAGGTGCTTACTAAGGCAGAGTTTTATAATTGGTGTTTTCTTTTTAAGAAAATAAATGGTTTGTCAGCAAAAGAACCCAGCCCAAAACCAAACAAAAACTATTATGAAAAAAAAAAAAAAGTAAGTTAATGGGTTTTTTTGTTTGTTTTAATTAATAAATACCCTTCTGATATAAGTCATATTTTCATTTTGATGAGACAGTGAGCTGAAATAAAAGAATACTTGTCTGAAACTTCAGCTTGGAAAATCAGCCTTGGCAAGGGACTAGTATGGTGGGAAAGGACATCCTTCAGTTATAGCAGATGAATGCTGGAAAAGATTGCCAAGGGCAGGTATACAATCAGCCTCAGTGAAAGATTCAAAGCAAATTTACACCACTGTGTGAGACCTGGCTTAGAAATAATAAAATATTTCCTTCTCTAATGCAGAGGCATTGGCTAAATGACCCAGCAGAAACCTGTCACATCCAAAATACTCTTTTAAGAAAAATCCATTACACTGAGAACTGTAATACACTTTTTCTACCTCTCATGGAAAATACAACTCTGTATTTTCACTGGGCATTTTGGACATGATCCAGAAATGTCTGCTTGCGGCCATAAACTCAATTGTATCTTGAGCTGCATAAAAAGAAGTGCAGCCAGCAGGTCCAGGGAGGTGATTCTCTGTCTCTTCTGCTCTTATGAGATTGTCATAGGCAGAATGGGAGCTTCAGAAAAAGTTTATTAAAGAAGCTCTGCCATTGAGTCACAAGGCACAGAAAGGCACCCTTGCTTTTTAACTGCTTCTCAGAGAGGAATCTAGATGTGGCTGGATCCGATCCTAACCCAAGACTTAATCAATGGCTTATGTCTAAAAAATTATATAGCTGTAATTTAAACTTTATAGAAGTTTTTTTCTGCAGTATTAAGGATGACAAAGCAAATACAATTATATAAATAAACCAAAAGATTTATTTAAATTATTTAATGATTATAACGAGGATAATAATTAGACAAAGATAGCTTAATCAGAATTATTTGCTACAAAGCATGGATAGTTATAGCTGCTAGCTTAGTGTACTAATTTGGAAGCAATATTTAAGCAATTATATTAAAGCAATTATATTGAGGCAATTATATTAAAGCTAGCAAAACAATTATTAAGTTGAGATTGGTGTTACTCACCCATGCTGATGACTGTGAGCAAATCTCAGCCTCAAGGAGTAACCTTGAGGGGTGTTCCCATTCAAGGGAAGGACCTTCATGCATCTTAGGGAGATATGCCAGAAGTCCTCATTGTGCAAAAGCAGGACTGGCCTTTTACTGGATAAAGTGATTGCTTGCCAGTCATATATATATATATTTAGATTATCTGTTGTAATATTTCCTTAGCCAAATAGACTTTATGCTGAAAGAAAATTGTTACTAACTCTTTGGTTTCTTCTGTTCAACACTTTTGACACATCAAGGCCTGCACATCCTTGCTTCTCCCGGCCTGGTTCAGGAAACATCTGTCTTGCATGTCCTCATGGTGAGTCAGATAGGTCAACCAAGCTGGTCTCAGCATTCTTCAGCTCTGACAACAGCAGTCCCTTCTGTCCTGGTTGCAGTGAGAGGGTGCACAGTGCCGGCATGACCGAGGTGTTAGCCTACCAGCTGACTTCATCCCTGGAGAGTGTGATTTCAGGAATGTCATGTACCCTTGAGAAGAGGACGTGTTTGCCTCACCCACTCCAGTGGAAAAGCTGTTGGCATTGGCCGTGAGTACTTCATCCTTTAATGCCATCCTACCCCCACCCTTCCTTTTGAGCTGCAGCTCAGGAGTGTAGTGCTGAAAAAAAGCATCAAAACTCAGAATTGAGGTGGCACTGAATGGCAGTGCCCTGTTTAGGCAGAGCATCCTGCTACAGAGACTCCCCCTGGAGTGCTGTCTACCTCTGGTGTTCCCAGTAAGAGAAAGACCTGTACCTGTTTATGCAGGGCCAGAGGATGGTTACAAAAGTCATCAGGGGACTGGAACATTTCTTCTATAAGAAAAGGCTAAGAAAATTGTGGAGGTGAAAAAGAGAAGGGTTCAGACAGAACTTATGGTGGCCTTTCAATAGTTAGGAGGCTTATAAGAAAGATGGAAAGAACTTTTTGCCAATGCCTGAAATGACAAGACAAGGGGTAACATGTAAGTTTATGTTGGGCGTCAGGAAGAATTTTTTTTTTTTTAAGGCACTGTAACAGGTTGCCCAGAGAAGTTGTGGGTACCCCGCCATTGGATGTGTTCAGAGTCAGTCTGGATGGGTCTTTGAGCAACCTGATCAAGTTAAAGATGACCCTGCCCATGGCAGAGGGTTTAGACTGGAGTATCTAACCTGTACAGAAGTCCCAGGTGGAATTTTTTGTCATTATTAGCTTCTTAAAGGAAGATGACTAAAATAAAAAAAAAAAACATACCTACACCTTACTTATATTGCATTGTGTTGGTTTGAAAGTAAAACCAGTGCGAGACTCCAAGTCAGTAATACAATTTAATAGGAGAAAAGAGAAAAAAATAAAATACATGCAATAATATAAAAGAAACAACCACCAACACAGTCAGAAATACAACCTGACACCCTGTCAGTCAGGGTGTTGGTAGCAGTCCGTATAAATGGTGGCTGCAGTCCTCCTGGATGACAGATGTGGTTCTGTTGAAGCAGTGCTCCTGTAGAAGGTGCAGTTCTCCTCCGAAAATCCAGCAATGATGTGGAAAAAGGTCCGACTTTTCTCTGGGATCCAGTAGAAAGGTCTGCCCTCGGGTCCCAAACCCCAGTTTTTTATCTAGGTAGGAAAGGCTTGGCTCCTGCCCCTGGTTGGGGCATCTCCCAATGGGGTGATGTAATCTTATCAGTCACACAATAGGACTTAATGGCCCATTAACGGAATATATCTTCTGGAGGAAGGATGGGTTGTGAAAAGATAAGGATGATCATCCCCCATCTTATCAGATGGCACATCAGCAGAGGATATCTCCCACAGAGATAAGGATCACCACCCCTCCCACATTTTAACAGATGGTGATAGAATACACATTTTTTGCATTGTACCCCAGGACATAATCCACCCCTTATTCTATTACCATCTACATCACACCCAAACCAATACCCTCTTACAGATATATAATACAAAATGAAACCTTACATACAGTTCTCACTAAAAATTAGGTCTCTTTGCGGTACACAACGGGTTTCCCCATCTTCCTGCATTACCCACCAGGTGCAACCAGGTCCTTGAGCAAAAACAATCCCACGGATTGGTTTGCCTTTGCCTGTGGTGGGATTAATCCAAACAGTCTTTCCTAAAATACCTTTCATGTGTACCACTGGGACCTTGTCCCCATCCACTGTGTGCAGGGGTTCAGAGTGGGCAGGACCGGCTCGATTGATGGACCCTCGGGTGTTAACCATCCAGGTGGCTTTGGCCAAGTTCATTTCCCAATTTCTGAAGGTTCCACCACCAAGTGCTTTCAAAGTAGTCTTAAGGAGTCCATTACACCGTTCAACTTTCCCGGCAGCTGGCGCATGGTAAGGAATATGATATATCCATTCAATGCCATGTTCTCTGGCCCACGTGTTGATAAGGCCGTTCTTGAAATGCGTTTCGTTGTCTGATTCAATTCTCTCAGGGGTACCATGCCTCCAAAGGACTTGTTTTTCTAGGCCCAAGATGGTGTTCCGGGCAGTGGCATGAGGCACAGGGTAGGTCTCTAACCATCCTGTGGTTGCTTCCACCATGGTCAGTACGTAGCGTTTGCCCTGGCGGGTTTGGGGAAGGGTGATGTAGTCAATTTGCCAGGCTTCCCCATACCTGTACTTCGACCATCGTCCACCATACCACAGAGGCTTCACCCGCTTGGCCTGTTTGATTGCAGCACAGGTCTCGCAGTCGTGGATGACCTGTGAGATACTGTCCATGGTAAGGTCCACCCCTCGGTCACGGGCCCATCGGTACGTCGCATCTCTCCCCTGATGACCAGAGGCATCATGGGCCCAACGATCTAGGAATGATTCTCCCTTGTGCTGCCAGTCTAGATCCACCTGCGATACTTTCACTTTGGCAGCTCGGTCCACCTGCTCGTTGTTGTGATGTTCTTCATTAGCCCGGCTTTTGGGTACATGTGCATCCACGTGTCGAACCTTTATGGTCAGTTTCTCTATTCGGGCAGCAATGTCCTGCCAAATCTCAGCTGCCCATATGGGTTTCCCTCTGCGTTGCCAGTTGGCCTTTTTCCTCCTTTGTGGCAGTCTGCATAGACACGGGCACTGTTGCTTTTTGTTTGGTTCTTCTCCTCTTTGTGACATTCTGTGCAGTCGTGGACGAAGTTGATTTGTTTCTTTTTTCCTCTTCCTCAAGAATACGCATCAATACGCCATGTAGTGTTCTGTTTCTAAGCATGTTGTAGGCTGTAAAGGCTGTGCAGAGGAGACAAAGCAGAACTAACAACAATATTATGCTGTCCTTAGCATCCAGCAGGAACTCAACATTTCCAAAAACTACTGTATCCGGCCGGAAAGATTGGAAAAAATCATCCTTTACCCCTCCCCCCAAGGGCTGGGTGTGATTGTTAAAACCCCGGATGTAGCAACCTAGACTAGGACAAGCAAACAAAGTCGAGTATATATTCCGGATTATGTTCATTGCCTCAGAGGTTTTCATGCAGTAGACATAATAGGCCAGTAAAGCAATTTTTATACCATATCCTGGTCTACACAGGAGCATTACAGCTGGCAGATAGTTCCCCATGTGTGGAAAAATATAGAGAGCAAGATATAAAACCCATGTAAGCATGTTGAGAATCATGGTGAAAACAAAATTGTAATACTGACTTTCCTCAGTACCCTTCGCGCCCCACGTTGGGTGCCAATTAATGTGTTGGTTTGAAAGTAAAACCAGTGCGAGACTCCAAGTCAGTAATACAATTTAATAGGAGAAAAGAGAAAAAAATAAAATACATGCAATAATATAAAAGAAACAACCACCAACACAGTCAGAAATACAACCTGACACCCTGTCAGTCAGGGTGTTGGTAGCAGTCCGTATAAATGGTGGCTGCAGTCCTCCTGGATGACAGATGTGGTTCTGTTGAAGCAGTGCTCCTGTAGAAGGTGCAGTTCTCCTCCGAAAATCCAGCAATGATGTGGAAAAAGGTCCGACTTTTCTCTGGGATCCAGTAGAAAGGTCTGCCCTCGGGTCCCAAACCCCAGTTTTTTATCTAGGTAGGAAAGGCTTGGCTCCTGCCCCTGGTTGGGGCATCTCCCAATGGGGTGATGTAATCTTATCAGTCACACAATAGGACTTAATGGCCCATTAATGGAATATATCTTCTGGAGGAAGGATGGGTTGTGAAAAGACAACGATGATCATCCCCCATCTTATCAGATGGCACATCAGCAGAGGATATCTCCCACAGAGATAAGGATCACCACCCCTCCCACATTTTAACAGATGGTGATAGAATACACATTTTTGCATTGTACCCCAGGACATGCATGAAATAATGTATTTCTGCCATGAATTTCCACCATACATTTCTAAAAGCATAAAGACATTACGACAAAAACCCTCATAATTTAATATCACCTCCTGTGTATTATAAAATATAGAATTTCATTCAGTTACTTCATACAAACATAAGTAATTAAATTTAATTAATCTCTCTCTTCAGGCCAGAAGTCACACAGTGGAGGGTCCCAGGACTGTACTACTTGATCTCAAATATGCAGAGGTGAATTGCAGTAGGTCTGGGGCTTTGCATATAACAATTTACTTGTTCTAGGAGGTGTGGTCAGCTGATCAGCTGTTTAATCTCTTTCCCAGCAGTTTTGTGCAGCAGCATCACTGGATGTAGTCTTTCTGAGCACCAATTGTTAATGACCTCTTCTAGTTGTGTCTTATTTTCAATTTGCAACTGTCTATCTTGGATCTTGTTATGCCTTTTTTGCTGTACTGAAAACATCATTATAAAGAGTTAGGTTTACAAAATCTGATTATATAATTTATCTCTCTCAATAATTTTCTTAAAACCCTGAAGTCTGTGAGTTTTGTATTTTTTCCACCTTTATCCATTCAGGATGAGCCCTGTAGATCTCTGAAATATTTGTCATTTAGTGTCAAGAAAAACTAAACTCACCTTCCTTGTTCTGCTTCTTTGAACTCCATGCTTCCAGCACGCTTTTTAATTTGCATATAGGAACGGAACACCAGCATTCTTTTGAATGTCATCATTTGGCCAGAGGTACTGGGATCAGAAATTAGTTCTATGATAAACCACTCTTATCAAATCTCAGACATTAGAAGTAAAAGCTTTTTTGACACCTCCTTTCTTTTTTAAATTATGCTTTACACCGGTGAAAGATTTGGAGTGAATTGGATATTGTAGTTCCAGTTCTCCAACCGACTGCTGGTGTAATCTGATATATAAAAGTCTCTTACAGCCTTGAAAATATTTATCTTAGGAGAAATCTCAAGGCAACAAAGAGGTGGAGAATTATTTAGTCTCTCCTTCTTTATCACTTCATGCACTGGCCTAGCATTGATATCACCCTGTCAGCCCAGTAGTCTCTGACCAGCTTCATTTAGGTTTTTCACATGGGGGAGGTATAATGTTTCAGTATAAAATTTAATTAACAATTACAAAATATTTTAACGTAAATGCTTTATGTATTGATATCACAAGACTAGCACAATGCAGCAATTGCAGTGTGCAGTTGGATCACAGTGCAAACATGATTCCTATTACTTATCTTTGTATGTTCACTGCATTCCCAATTGCTAGGAGACATTATGTTGAAGTCAGTTCAAGTCTACTTCTTTCTCCAAGGTTCATTTGGCAGTTGCTCAGTTTTTGGGAGCCACTTCCCCCAGACTGCTCTGACTAAATCAGGAAGAGATTCACTTTTTTTTTATTAACTCAGGGAAAGCCATTTAGACAATCAGCTGATTCACTTGAATGATAACAGCCATGTAAGTAACACAGTGGCCACCTGCTGGTCCCTTTGGTGTTCAGGTAAGTTCAGCTTTCTTTACAACACCTGTGCTCACTCTTACCCTAAACTTCTTGAGCACATCACCTTTGCTCATCTCCTCCATGCCTTCTTCCACTGAAGAAGCTTATTTGTCAGTCACACAGATACATCCCATTTTCAAACAGAATTTTCTTCATAGAGAAACTACTGTGTCATAATAAGCACATTGCGATAATGTTCCATCAAAGGAAGCAGGAGGCAAAGATAAATCAGAGATACAAACTTGATGACTAAAGCCATTTGTCATTAGCTCACCTTTGTTGTGTGACTTGACATGAGACAGATTCCTTGGCATATATATTTACCTTGAATGACCAATGCATATGACTCAGGAGCCAGAGTACAGGAAACCTGCCCTTTGGGCCTGCAAAATGCTTTTAAAGCACATGTTCTTTTTTTTACAGTTATTTCCATCTGATATGGTGTCTAGCATAAATTTAAGCACCCTATGGAGCTGTTCTAGCTAATGCTTCCTTAATACAGTTGCCTCTGAAGGTCTTTGAGACCCAGAGTTGAAGACTTTGTTGCTCCTCCTACCTTTAGCAACAGATAAGAGCTGTGGGATGATGAAATGCACCATAGGGATGGGGGGGGGTTAGTTTGTTTTTTGTTTATTTTTAAATTGCAGTCAAAATGGCATTGGGTTTGAAATCTGAGTATAGAAACTGAGTCCCATTCACTGGGGCAGAGAGTGTCAGAAACTTTTATAAACAAATCAAATATGATCTTGAAGGAAGTAATATCCTCAATATAACACCTGGATTATTGGGGAAAATTGATTTGTTTTCAAAATAGTGCCTCAAAAGACTATTGAGAACCTCCGTGAAAACCTGAAAAGTGTTAAGTCATCCACTCTTTCAGTAAAAGAAAATTTGCATTGGTTAACGCTGTCCAAACTCTTTCCTGTCTGTGGGAAATAAACGATGGTACACTTTAAATTACTTTAACATGTCTATATTCAGAAACTGTGTAGATCAAGCCTTACTAAAGAGAATGTGCCAGAGGTCATTGAAAAGTCACTTGTAAAGTTATTGATATTTTTGAACAGAGCAAAGAACATTTTGTACCTGTTTCTTTACAATTCATCTCTGATAAAGCTGAGAGACAAGGAATGAAAAGTTGAAATACAGTGAAGCCAACAAGAATAGAAGCATATATCTATACTTGATTCTAACCTTTCATACTCATCATCTATATTTTCAGTACGGGTGATGCTTTAACATTCAAATAAAAAAAGCTGAAACTATTTTTCTTCAGATTTGGAAAAATTTCTGCTGCTGCTGCAGAAATATTGGTAACAAAAAGGAAAGAAAACACACCATACCACTGATGTTAAGATATATGTTGCTGGGGAGATAGTAGAAATGTTCATTTTCACAGAATTTGGGCTTTTTGAAATAAATTAGTATCTTACTTCTTTCAAAGCACCAAAAAGCTCAAATTCAGGTATACTGATGGCTAGGAAAGTCTCCTAGCCAGTATGCTGTGGTATCAGATAGAGGTTAACAGTTTTGATGTTCTATTTTCAAATGAGAATGACTTGAACTCTGTGGGTTGAGGTTTTGGGGGTTTTTAGGGGTGTTTTTGCTGGTTGATTGGCTGTATTTTTTTTTCAGTAACTGTACTTGGAAGAGACCTTCTTGATGCAGTTGATCTTTAAGAAATTTGCAGTGTTGAATATTCCTACCAGATTAATACATGCATATAAATTATTCTTTAAATTCTAGAAGGAATCAAAAAGAAATCTTTGACTGACAAGCTCTTAAGGTGAAAATACTGTTAGCTCTGGGTTTGACACAGGAATATGGGTTCTGAGTGGACACAATTTTAGTGTGTTCTAATTCCATCTACCTTTATGTCCTAAAGTAGCTTTTTCTGTATCTGTGATTATGGAATTTCAAAGATTAAATGTGCTTCAAAAAGACATATGAGCACTTCAGAAGCCTGTGAGGACTACTGAGAGAAAGACTAAGGCTAAAACTTTTCAAAAACTGCTATCATAGAACAAAGATGCTGGAGTTAATAAGAGTGACAAAAAAAGAAGTTCCACAAACTCTGTCTGGGCCTTTCAGACACAGCAGATAGGTGAGATTTTGGAAAACTATAGTCACTGTATCAATAGAATTGAGAGTTTAATATTAAATGTTACCTTACAACTATAGGTAATAATAGTCTAGAATAACAAAATAGAATAATGATATATTGGTATCTAAGTCTCACATTATTCCAAGAAGACTTAACTACATAGTACAGAAGGTTTATAGCTGCCAAGCTAAGGGTAATTCTAACAGAGTCATGGCAAAGTTCTTTTGGCCTAGATGCCTTTATCTTTAATGGTAAAAAAATGTTGCTCCTGAGATAAAGCATCAAAAACCGGCAAAAGGAAGAATTGTGCATTTAACCATGTTTTGCTCGGTGTAGGTGTCCACATACATTAGATGTTGAGAAATGTCATGTGTTTTAATTATTTCTTCAATCAATAACAATTTATTTACCCACTGTGCATTGTGACCTATTCTCATAAAGTGGGGTGTGTAACTCATCGGTATTGTTGTTCTAACTGTTCTAAAGCATGTCTCTTATTCATATTTGGGTGGTAGACACCTTGCAGACTCAGAAACTGAAGAATTTTAAGTCAAGAATTCAGAAGGCTTATGCAGTAAAAGGACAATTTGACAATTATAAGTAGTTTCTTCAAAATAAACCAACACCAGCCAAAAAAATACACAACCAAACTCCAACTCACAAAATACACCAACAATGTATTAAATGAGAGATGAAACCTTAGCAACTGCATGAAAATACCTGGGAACAGCTGTGGCCTGAGAAAACTATTGCTACAGTTTTTAGTGTGTTTGGGATTTTATTTGAATTCCCAGACAAGTGCTCTGTTCTCCTGTTTATATATATAAATTAACTTCATGTTGCAAAACAAAATAACAGGATAGTGTCATCTTTTTACCAGTGCGTTACTAGAAGAACAAATGCCCAGGTTTTGATTTTGCAAGCAGGTGCCAGAATAAACAATTTAACAATTTAAATCAGATTTAAACCACATCAAAAGCAATGTGACTAGCAGGTTGAGGGAGGAGATTCTTCCTTTCTGCTCTGCTCTTGTGAGACCCCACCTGCAGGACTGCATCCAGCTCTGGGGTGATCAACATATGAAGGGAATAAAACTGTTGGAGATAGTCCAGAGGAAGGCCACCAAGATGGTCAGTGGTCTGGAGAAGCTTCCCTATGAGAAAAGGCTGAGAAAGTTAGGGGTTTTCAGCCTGGAGAGGAGGGGGTTCCAGGAATACTTCACTGTCATCTTTTAGTATCTAATGGGGGCCTGCAAGAAAGTTGGGGAAGGACTTTTTTCAAGGACTTGAAGTGACAGGACAAAGAGTAATGGCTTCAAACTGAAAGAGGGATTAGATTAGGTATGAGGAAGAAATTCTTTACTGTGAGAATGGTGAGGCACTGGAACGAGTTGCCCAGAGACGCTGTGGATGACCACCCCTGGAAGTGTCAATTAGGGCTTTGATCAATATGGTCTAGTGCAAGCTGCCCCTGCTGATGACAGGGAATTAGATCTAGATGGATCATTAAGATCCCTCCCAATGCAAACCATCCTACAATTCAATGAATGTTGCAAAAGATGTGCATTTTTATTACATAGATGTTTCATAAATCATGTAAATACTTAATTTGACATGAAATGTTGGAGAAAGTATTTTCCCTTTTTTCTGTAATTTGTTAAAAGCTTCTCATCATTGTATTAATTAAACCTTAACTGAGCACAAGGAAACATCAGAATAATTCTGGGTGGGCTGGCAGCACTTACACAGAAAGAAACCCATATTCCATTTCTTATTTCATTAAACGTTTAACGGCTTAAAACTTAACTGAAGGGCTCCACTGATAGTGAACAGGATAGGGTCTTCAAAAATGATCTCACCATCTTTCAACTGATTTAATATTTATGAGCGTTCTGTGAGAGTCTGAAGGGTGATTTTTATTAGAATTCTAAATGCTTTTAAAGGACTTTTCTCTTTTTTCCTTAAATACAGTTTTATAGTTCTCCAGTTGCTTACAGTGCTGTTATCAGGTTGCCTGTCATCAGGAGCCTTCAAAGCTCTTTTATTAGAGCACAAGAGAAATTTAAGTTGTAGTTAACCATTAGCAGAACATCAATAGCTTACTGAAAGATTATCAAAAACTGCATACCTCTAAATCATAATCTTTGCAGTGATGAACATCAACACATCTGGTGTAATATGGCAGTGCATAAACGACCATATACTCCAACTCTATATTGAAACAAAGTTTTAAACTGATTACTTCAAATTATAAGCAAAAAAACTAGCTGAAAAGACCTTTCCACTTATTATTTACTTAGTAAATAATAGTGATACAGAGTCTTCTCCTTTTATAACTTTGTATAAAACAGATCACGTCACATATCTTGAATATAACAGCAAAGCATTTGAATTAACACTTTACAAATCCTTTCACATTATATTCATTAAATAGACACCACGGACAAAATTCTTATATAGAATTCTTATATAGAGAATGTATCAGCCATAAGAAAACTTTAAGAAAATAACCACTGTCAAAATTGAGAAGTACCTACTAGTTAAATAACAATTTCCCTTTATAAGTACTTTTAAAGAAGAAACAAAACTTCAAATAAAACTTGTGCAAAGATGTAGGTACTACTTCCTAATATATAACAGAATACTGAAAAGCAAGGCAGAGATTAAAAGTTTTTTTTCAGAAAATATTTAGAAAGAAGGAATTCTAACTGTTCTCTGTTATATAACCATGTCTTTTATTCTGTTTCACATAAACTAAATATTCAGATTCTATTCCCTGCTATAATAACATAAGCTGTATTAACGAGGGAAAGCTACTGCACTTCAATTTTACCAGAGTTTCTTGGAAAGTACTTGGAAGGTAGTCTTGAGAAGCAAATGAAAGTGGTATAAAGATTTTGCCCCTTTTCAAAAGAAAAGAAAAAAACGACGAAAGAAAGGGACAAAAGAAAGATGAGCTTCAGTTCACTACAGTGGTGAGAGTGAATTAAAGCAAATTGTAAAGAAGAGTAAAATATGAATACATTTAGTACTGAGGTTATGCAACAAGAACTTCTTCAAGCAATCATAGAATCACAGAACTATGTAGGTTGGAGAGGGGCTCTAGAGGCCACCTAGCAAAACCTTCAGTTCAAAGTAAATTCCGTTTGACTATGTTGTTTTGTCCAGTTAAGGTTTAAATGTCTCCAAGGGTGGAGATTCTACAAACTCTCTCAGCAACCTCCTTGTGTTTCCTCCCTTTCATAAAGAGAAACATTTCTTATATGGAGACGTAGCAACTTCTATTTGTTACTTCTTTCCAGAAATCTCAAATTTCTAGTCCCCTCCATTTTGAGCACCTCCATTCACTGTTCCCTCTTAAGGTAGCCTCCAGGTATCTCTTTACTTGGAGCAAGGTCTGGGACTGTTGTCTCTGGTCCTTGAAGACCCTGTGAAACTCTTGTTCTTCCTTTTTGACAGTGCACAGCTCATTCACCTCCTCCTGCTGCCCTTTCAGATAGTGAGTCAGCACTGCAACCAGAGCAGAATTCACACAGGGAGGGCACAGGTTAAGTCCTGAGGGGAGTCACCAGACACTTCTAGGGCAATTCCAGAACAGCAGGCACAGCCAGAGATGAGGATAATAGCAAAGTAGTTGTGTCTAGGTAAAGGTCTCTGCTATGGTGGGAATATCTACTCCAATTAGTGTTGGAATGGTGGTGCCTCCATTGCTGCAAAGTTTTGAGTAAAGGTTCAGTGTCCCTTTGTGCCGCTACTGCATTATGACAACTGCTGCAGCTGTGTTAACTTTTTCTCCTCCATTTAATGACATATTTTCAGGACCTCATGTTGCTCTACCTACAAGTTGATTCAGATTTTGTTAGTTAATAGCTGTGTTTTACAAGCATCTCTTACTAAATAACACTAGTTTAAAAAACTGGAAATCGATTAAAATACTGCCAAATGCATCAATAAACATGAATATTGTTATGTTCTTTACATGTTCTTTATTAATTCTCCAAAGCTGATCTATACTAGAGTACTGGATATAGATGAGTTTTGAAAGTGTACTGGATGTATCTTTCAATAACATACACTATCATCACATCATTTCTTGTACTCCAGTTCTGCATTGCCTCTAACAATATTCACATTAATTTAGAAGAACAGTTGCTGGATTTATTTTTCCATTATTACGTAGCTTTCAAAAAAAAAAAAAAAGTGTGGAGTTTGTGTTTCCTTAGTTTAACTTGTGGATAAATTATATCAATAACAACCAATTGCAAATAAAGGTACTTGTTAAATTGATTGTATTATCACACTGAGATGACTCACAGTGATAAGCAACATATAGAATTCCTGGAATTTTCTATGACTAATATATGCAGAACTGAACACTGCCTTTTAATGTAGTTTCCTTGCTCAGTTTTATACCAATTAGTGTACTTAAATATTAAATAAATACATACATATATTCTGATACTCAACAATCAAGTGTAATCTGGAAAAACTTAAAATACTGTCAGTATAATTCATATTTTAATGCTTAAAGAATATTCTATCATGTTACTTATGACATCTCTTTGCAACAGTGAAAACATAATAGCCTTATTTTTCTCTTTAAGCAAGAAGAATTTCTACTGCCTTTCTAATTTAGTTATTCACTGACATTACAGTGTTTTTGTTTTGTTCTTCACTCTATTTCTAATAATTCTCTCTACTGAGTGTGTTTTGATGACAATAGAGTAGTATGCTTACAATTCCAGATGATTATCCAGTCTTGTGTTATGTCTCTTGAAGCTGAATTTAAAGCCTTACATCATAAATATATAATGGAATCTTAAATGAGGTTTTCTGTTCAGTTTTTCCACATATTCTTATATATTTCTCAATAGTGGAATGTATATTTAATCAGACTTCAATGGTGGCCCTAATTTGAGCAGAAAGCTGGACTAGGTGTCATCCAGAGGTCTATTTCAACCCCAGGTGTTCTGAGTCTATGATTTTATTGCCCACTTGATCATGCTTCAATTCAGCTTATCTAGCTGCAAACACAGACAAGCATCTATGTCTGGTGTCAGTATCTATCTTTCCAGTCAATGGAGAGATTCACAACCTTTCTGCTTCCTCAGCCTAAGTATCTAGTGTCATCTGAGACACCCGAGGTTATCTGAAGCATCTACACTGCACTGAAAGATATAATAAAGGGCCTGTGATAGATTTGTTGTTAGTTGGAAACCAGATGCAAATACCACTAAACATCTCACAGTCAGGAAGTATAATTCTACACTGAGAGAAATTAATAATATCAAGTATAAAACACCAACCTATTATAAGTCTCTGCATTAAGGTGAAACGAGCCGATTCTAGAGATGTATTCTCTCTCCAGGAAGTACAAAAGGAGTGTTGACAACTAGCTTAGGTCAGAGCTGACTGTAGTTCAGAACTGCTTCAGTGCTGATGAGACAAATCCGCTTAGGTTTTAATGAGACTATTCTATAGAACTTCACAGTCATCTCAGATTTAATTCTTCTATTTTGAATCTCTAGCCAAATTTCACTATAGTAAAAAGTACAACTCTCAAGACAGACAATCTTGGAGATTTTATATTAGCTTTTTTTGCTAGGAGAATCGACCAGTTATTGCTATTCTTTGATATTTAAAGACACCGTTACTCTCTGAAAACTAGCTTTAAGCTGATATTGATTACATTCTTTAAATAGTTTTGACGAATTATTGTTTTGAGTATTTTTATTTTTTTTTTTTTACAAAAAAAAATAATACTATTTAATAGGATTAGTTCATTCTGGTCCATCTACTCCTTGACTACTTTAAAAATCTTTAATATTCTTTGTAGAAGGAAGTTATGCCTTAAAAATCTTTATCAATCTTCTCCGATCTTTGTCTAAGTCTCAACTTACTTTATTATGTATTATATTCTACAGATTCACATTACTCAAAGTTCAAATTCACTGGTCTGTAGTGGCCCAGGCTACCTTCATAAACTTAAAAAGTAAAATCCTTTCCCTATCCCTAATTCCTCTGGTATTGAAGTTGTTTTAACAAACACATTGTTCTATCAATAGCAATTCTGACATAATCTCCCACCAAATGCTTTTGAAATTAATTTTGTCTTTTCAACTATTCTATTTTAATATTTTCCTAATTTATTTTCCTTTTAAAATGAAATTTAAAGGAAACTTAGCTTTGAATGCTTTTACTTTTAATTTTTCCTTTCATCATCTTTCTATCTTTCACCAATGTTTAATAAGACAATGATAATGAGTAAAAAAAATGGCATAATATTATTTATATCCTTACCCATATTTTATACATACAAGATCTGCTTCTGGTCTTACTCTGTTTCAGAAATCAATAATTCTGTAGATTATAAATATGAAGAGATTTTTTAATATACCTTCTAGCATTCTCTCAGTTCAGTGAAGGCTACTAGAAAAATTCCATTAGTATGCAGGCCCTCTAGCCTAGAGGCAGACTGATGGAGAAGTGTGTTTGTTCTTTATCACTCAGTCACCAAAAATTGGGGCTCGGCTCATGAGCACTGCAGTTCCTTTCAATATGTGCATATCATCTTTCCTATGGGAATCAAGGAGCAAACTTGCATAAAATGCTTTCATAATGTGTCTTGTATTTAAATGGACCTGAAAAAAATACTGTAAGGATATAAAGGAAGGAGAGAGCATCTCTTGGCCTGGACACAGACCTTTTCTATGCAGAAGGTTTCTGGAAGAAATGAGAGAAATTTGCTTTCCTTTATATCATTTTGGCACCTCTCACACTTGCCATCACCTTTCTGAGACAGGTCAGAGTGGTCTTACGATGCCATTGAGCAAGCTTCTCAGGTCTTGTGGGTATATCCCTTCAAATCCCATGGACTTGTGTGTATCCAGTTTTTTTAAATGCTCCTCAGCTTGGTCATCCTCTACTGAGTGCGAATCTGCTTTAGAGTTTGCCTCATGTTTTAGGGGCCTGAGACTCCCAGAGGTCAGTCTTACTATAAAGATTAAGATAAAAAAAAACATTCTATACTTTAGCTCTTCCATGTGCTCCATTCAGCAGAGGACTCAAACTGGGCTGTATTTTTCTTATCTTGCTCATATTGATAATTAATAATGTGCTGATTTTTTTTAATGCAATTGATGGAAACTGTTCCCTTTCAAAGTACCAAGAAAATTTTTTTCAGGGCTAAGAGATGAATGAAACATTATTGGGTTTTTTCTGCTTCATTAGATTTCATTCAGAGTCTTCACATCACATTAGATCTGTTTGTTTTTATGAAATGTGATTTTTCTCACCAATATTTGATGTACATTTAAAATGAGAAAAACATACATGGCTGGTGATAGACAATTAGGAAGATTTATTTAAATAAGGAAATAGCAAGCAGGTTATGCTCCAGGCATCTGTGTGTATGTATTTGTATTCGTATCAACAAGAAACGTTGTCACATTGTGTGGGCAGTTGTAGAATGTGACAATATAATGCACTTCTCATTAGGAAATATAATAAATAGAAGAAAAGGGTTAAAAATAAGAAAAAATATAAGATAGGTTTTTTTTCTTGTTTGTTTGTTTTAACCTATTTCTAGCCCTACTCTATTTCTAATACAATTTCCTGAAAATGTTTATGAAATTAATTGCACTGCTTATAGCCTAAATTCATAACATTAACTTTATCTCATTTATTGTGAACTAAATGAGCTTCTCCATGTAGGTGATTATAGTTTATGAAAAGATCTTCTAACAACTTTTAAGTGCAATGAATGGATGATTAAGAAAAAAATAGTCATAGAACAGATTATTTTCCAATTCTATTCACAAAGGAAAAGTACAAACTCCTTGAATTTAATAAAGGCAATTAGAACTTTTGATGTATTGCATTTCTTTATTTTGTTTTCCTTTTGGAAGGTTTTTCAGCAATGCTGAAGTACTAAGGTGACTAAGGATACAGTTCAAATGGCATAATTTCAGGCATGCCTAAAGGAGCTGTCTGGAAATCTAAAATGCTATCATAGTAAATGGGGAGGTGCATGTCATTTTAAGAAACAATTTAGATGGCCATATGTACAAATCTAATTTAGGATGAGATTAGTCCTGCCTTAGAAGAGCTCATCCCTGTTTTCTTTAAAAGTATTCCGAGATACCTTATTTAGAATTATAGAATATCCTGCATTGAAAGGCATCCACAAGGTTCACTGAGTTCAACTCCTGACTCCAGACAGGGCAAGATAAAAGCTAAATCACATAGCTAAGAGCATTCCCCAGATGCTTCTTGAGCAGTGACAGGCTTGGAGCCATGACTGCTTTCCTGGGGAGCTTGTTTCTCTGCTTGATCAATGAACTCTTCCCTAATATTTAATCGGAACTGTTAGTGACGCAGCTGTAAGGCATTCCCTTGTGTCCTATCACCAGACACTAGAGAGACAGGGTCATCACCTCCTTGTCTGCTTCCTCCCATGAGGAAGATGTAGACAGCAATGAGATCACCCCTCAGCATCCTCAAAGCTGAACAAACCTACTGTGTTGAGCCACTCTGCATAAGGCATGCCCTCTAGACCTTTCATAATCTTTGCTGTCGTCCTCTGGACACATTCTAATATTTTTACATCCTTCTTACATTTAGAAAGGTAAAATTGCACACAGGACTTGAGGTGAGGATCTCAGCACCAGTGCTGAGTACAGAGAGACAATCCTTTCCACCAGTACGTTACACTGTGACTAACGACCCCAGAATACAATTGTCTCTTTTTGCCTCAAAGGGATATTGTTGACTCATATTGAGCTGGTCATCAAACAAATTCTCCAGATCCCTTTCTGCAGGTGTGCACTCCAGGCTCTTGTCCCCCAGTTTATACGTTCATCCAGGATTACACTCTCAGGTGCAGAATCCAGTACTTATGTAAATTTCATATAATTGGTAATTGTCCAATGCTCTGGTCTATCATGATCTCTGTGTAATGCCTCTTTATTCTTCCCAGAATCAATTGCTTCTCCTATCTTAGTATTGTCAGCAAACTTATTTTGTGCACATACAACTCCTGTGTCCAAGTTATTGATAAAAATATTGAAGAGAACTGGCCCTAAACTGAGTCCTAAGGAACATCACTGGTGACTGCCTGCCAAACAGGTTTTACCCCTTTTCTGTTTCACTGTCTTAGTATCTGTAATCAAAACATTGTTTTCAACATGCTTCAGGAATACACTGGACCTGTTTGTGTATGACATATCATAATCCCAAATTAAGATTTAGGAAGCTGAAATCATTGGTAAGGCCAAGAGCAATTGATCTAGAGATTTCTCTTAGTGCCTTATATAATAACACATTGATGTCATCATACTGGATGGATGATCTACAGTAGAGTCCCACAACAGCATCTACTTTACTAGTTTTTCCCCTAAACTAAACCCAGAGGCTCTCAACCATGTTGCACCTAATTGCAAGCACTATGCAATGTAATCCCTCCTCTGCATGAAGAACTACCCCTCCTCCTCACCTGTCCTGACTATTTATCCCTAGGAGACATACATTCAGTGGAAAAACTCTTGGATAACTTGAGTGAATGTTAATTTTCACTGGAATTTGCAATCCTAAAACCTGTAGGTGCTTTTCAGAAATTCAGTATAACAACTAATGTATCCTAGGTTAATATAAATATATAGAAAAATTTTGAATCAATAGAAGAATTTATTTCTTTACCTGTAAACAAAAGATAAATAAAAGTTTTCTAAATGGCAATGAAAGGGCCCAAGCCCTTCGGAAATCAGATGAGATTTCACTGTGTCTTTTCAGTCCTTTCGAATTACAACTGGGCAGTTACACATAAAACAGTTCGCTATTAAGGTGCATTTTCATAATT
This sequence comes from Sturnus vulgaris, assembly GCF_052056855.1. Taxonomy (NCBI): domain Eukaryota; kingdom Metazoa; phylum Chordata; class Aves; order Passeriformes; family Sturnidae; genus Sturnus; species Sturnus vulgaris. The sequence continues at coordinate 75,434,181 of NC_142244.1, forward strand.
TAATATGCAGACCATAGATAAACTGACATACCATATGACCCATCATAATCATGTAGCCATAAATATATGGGTATTGAAAGTACCTTGAGGAAATCTAATTTGTTGAGGGAGGATAAGAACACTTATGTTTTGTTTGTTTAATCCACTCTTAAAAACCTCCAGAGGGGGAGACCTCAAGAACTTTTATTCCCCTTGCCCCTTCCCCTTAATGTTTCTATTATCAAAATTGCTGAAGAAAACAATTACTTCACCAGTTTTACTGCAACATTTTCTGAATTGCTTGAGTCTTCCTAGTTCTTCTCTTAAAAGGCATGTTTCTCTTTTCTTCTCAATTCTACTTTTACTCATTTTTTTTCTTTCCTTTCCTCCAGACCTCTAATATGTTCCTTAAGAGTTGGTGCATGAAAGCCAGCATAATAAGATATCTTCCTTCCTGAAAATTGTCTTGATTAGGGAAATTAGGGAGGAAAGGAGACAAAGAGATTGCTTTAAAAAGGTAAGGGTTTTTTTGCATTCTTATAATGCACACTTTTGTACATTTGAAGTTTCACCAACATCAGATACTAGAAATCCACTTTTCTCTGACTTTTTCTATTTGCTATTACTATTTTTGACTGACATACAACAAGCTTGTTAGTCTGCCTCAGAATTAGATTTATCTTTAAAAAAGTATTTTTTAGTCCATTATAACCTCCACATTCTTCTCTACAGCACTGTGCCCAGACATTTTTCTCCTAATTTTGTAGCTTTGTATTTGATTTCTCCTTTCAAATACTTTATTGATTGTAATCTTATTGATCTGGAGGTAGTTGTCCAAAACTTTTATAAAATTCTGACATCATCATTTTAAGTAGCAATTTTAACCTCACCAGTCTGGGAATCATAAATTGTTTTCTTAAGTGCAGTTTCTATCAGTCAGTTAAGCAAATAAATAAACTGAATAGTACTAATCTCATAATCAATATATACAGCACTTCAATGAAACGCATTACCAATTAGGTAGTAAACCATACTTAATGTCTTACATTGGTTATATTTTCCTGAAATAATTACACAGAGGTAGTTGTTTTCTGTGAAAATATCTTCCTCAGCAGGGAAGCTGAGTAGAAAAAGAGGCTAAAGGAAAGCACTGTTAAGATTTTTCTGACCTAATTTTCTATCCATAAAGAATTGTGGTCTAATGCATCTCAAATTTATAGTAAACTACCAAGTAAAGGGAAGAGAATTGAGTAGTACCTGTTTTGCTTAAATTTAATATAGACATAAAATACTGAAATATATCAGGGAATCTTCAGAGTTGTCTTTAGTGTTAGACACAAAAGTCCCCCCTTTTATATTTGAAAGTAGCAGGCACAAGTCTTTCTTACAGCAAAAATTCGCACTTTTCCTATCTAAAAAAAAATTCTGTATCATGATCTGATTATTGATGATGTACTATGTGTAGCAGGAAATGCAGAATTTTATATTTACAAATTTATTTTAGAAAAGAAGTGGGAAAAGTTTCAACTTAGATTTGTTTCTCTTTGCTGTCAAGATATCAAAAAAATATCATTAAGTACATTTATCTACCATTATGTGCATGTGTTTCTGAACATTTATAATCACCTGAGAGTTACATGTTCAGACAAAAAGCAGAGCCTCATATTACAAGGATAAAAGTTAGGACAAACTGACAGCTCCTTTTCTGAGAGAGAGGAAAGCTGACCTTAATATTAGACAGAATATGAAGTTTCAATACTTAGGCTTTCCAAATTAAAGGTAAGAAGTTTTGTACAAACGAATGATTAGATTACAGACAAATTGAAATGTGACTAAAATAACTTTATGCTGCATTGTACTGCCAAAGTACAATCTAACTATCTACAATGACTGGTCTCAAGGAGAAGCTTGATACATGTACATATTTAAACACATACCTTTATTTTCTCATATGACAGCAACATCTTACAAGGCCAATGGGACAGATTTTTAAGGCATTTAGTTGGCTATTGTCTGCCTTCCATTGAATTCTATAACTAAAAATCTTTTATAAAACTAGGTTATGCAGTACACTAATAATCCTGTAAAACACAAAATATATATTTTAGTGAAGATTTTAAAAGAATCACTAAATAATGCTTGCTCTACTAATCAAGGAAATGTGGCAACTGGTATAAATCCTGAAAATGAGAGAGGATTTGAAAAGGAAGAAAATGAGCCCTAGTTCATCTCTGGGTTCATCTGTCAATTCATTTATTTTTACATCTCCTGGATCATGCTGAAATTTCTTAATGTACTTTCAGCTTAAACATCATCTAATCATCAAAAGTATATATTAGGAAGCATGAAATTACTCTGTTCTTTGCTCTTCAGTGCCAGCTGCAAGCTTGAATCATAACAGAAGCAGAATAAATACAGAAATCAAGAGAGTACAGCAAAAGCTAAAGCCATGTATGGTCAGAGCTATTCTTTCTAATCCCGTTTAAAGTTCTCTAAGATCAGCTTTGGGTTTTCATGGATGTGCTTAACAAACTTGTCCCTTTAATAACTTTCCACTGTTAACAGCATGTGGGAAGGATATTAGCTGAAAGAGGCTACTGCCTGCCTTAAACAAGGGTTAAAACACTTATTAGCAATTCCATTGACAAAAAAAGCTACACAGCAAAAAAAAACAAAACAAAACAAAAACAAAAACTAAGCAAACATAGAATGTTACATAGCAATGGACGTTTTCCTTGACATCGGTACACTCCTGAAAGATTCTTCCTCTATGCTCTACTATCTGTTAAAAACAAGGTCTAGCAGTGGTGGGGGTTGAATTGTTCCCTTTTGTTTCTGTGGAATTTTTCCCATTATTATGCTAAGTATTTGTGGCTACACCTTAGCAGTAATAGTTTTCTCTCACAGGGAGGTGGGGGACAGGGGGACACCGGAAAAGGTGGGACAGGGGCCTGGGCTGTGGCTCCCGTTCTCTCACTCGCTCGTAGAGTGGAAAGAAAACGGCCAGGGCTCCAACCCAGCATCTTCCCCGCCATCCCAAGGCCGGGAGCCATGTTCCCTGCTGTCAGACATCGCTCTGCTGCTCTCCCACTTCATCCTACTACCTCCGGGCACTCTGCCGAGCACCACGACCGACACCATGAGGGGGGAGAGGCTCCTCCATCCCTCTCACCCCTGGGCCGCTGCTGCCATCACCCAGCGCCTTCAGCTGCGCGGGCCCTGCCCTGCCCCCAGCACCGGGAACTGAGCGCAGGGAGAGGGCCTTGGCCAAAGGGACTGGAACTGAGCTACACTGTTCTGTTCTGTTGTCAGTTTTTATAGCTGTTGTTGTTTCTGCTGTTTGCCTTGTTAGATATATTAGTAAAGAACTGTTATTCCTACCTCCTATATCTTTTGCCTGAAAGCCTCTGATTCCAAAATTATAATAATTGAAAGGGAGGGAGTTGCACTCTCCATCTCAGAGAAGAGGCTCTTGCCTTTTCTTAGCAAATAGCTGTCGTTCAAACCAAGACAAGCAGCAAAAAGAATATTTCACCCTGCAGAAAGAACAGTAAAGACAGCCTGCTCCAGCTGTGCCTATACCTGAGGTTACCTTTTTGTTGTTGTTGTCATACCATGACAGGACAAAATGATAACAAGCGTAGCTCAGAAGAAAAAAATAGTCCCGTTTGTTACACACAGAACAACACAAGAAATCCACCATGCTAATATAATTAAAATATGTCCAATATTCCTCATTCTGAAGTCACACTGAAGGTTCTATTTATGCCAAGTAAAACTTACTATAAAAATTGTATAAAATTGGTTTAACACACAGAGTCAAGGCCTTTTCTGCTTCTCACATCACCTCACCAGTGAGTAGCTGGGATGTCCTGTCACAGCCAGGACTGGTGACCCCAGCTGACTAAAGGGATATTCTACACCATACAGCACCATGTTCAGTAAGAAAACCTAGGTGGAGAAGGAGAAAGAGTGGCACAGTTAGAGTGATCGTGTTTTGTCTTCCCAAGTCACTGCTACATGGGATGTAGCTGAGCTTTTCTTTCACCTGAATGACCATGGGAAGTGGTGAATGAATTCCTTGTTTTGCTTTGCTTGCACCTGCTGTTTTGCTTTACCTATTAAACTGACTTTACCTTAAGTTATGGATTGTCTTACTTTTATTCTTCTCGTTCTCTCTCATCCCATCAGAGGAAAATGAGCAAGCAGATACATGGTGCTTAGTTACCAGTGGGCTTGAAATACAGCAACAGTTCCATAAAATATATGTAAAATTACATGATCTATAAATATCTCATAGCATATGATTAAATAATATAAAAATTTATTACAGAGTTCAGTCCTGTGTTCAGTCCTGTAATGTCTTGTTAATGATCCATTCTTTCATTTTGGTTAATGAATGGACTGACAATGAGTGGCTCTGCTTATAAAGCAGCACACTAAATTTCAGAAGCTTTTTAATTACTTATATTACAACAAAACTTAAAATAATGTTTCAGGATAATTCTTATCCTGAAACAGGTTTCTTAGAAAGAGTAATCAAACACTTTTCCCTATCTAGGAAAAGTATTCATTTTCCTATTCGTTAAGTAACCAAGTGTGTAAGCATAAGTTTGTAGTTTTCTTGCCTGTTTGTTAGCATCTTGCCTACTAGAAGTCATGTATTTGTATTTAAACATTTACATCAAAGAAGGAAATACAGGGGTGTATTTATTCTGTATATTTCTGTACTTGTAACTCCAAATACATTTTTAAGATATTTCTGTATTTACTGTAAGCTAATAAAATGAAGAGAGTTTTCAAACTGAGGTGTAGATTAGTGTAATAATAGGCAGTTTTCATACAAACATAATGCTTTATTTCCTATATATTAATGTCACAGGAAAGAAAGAAACCTCTAGAAATGTGAATTGTACTTATCTTAATTTGTTGACACCCAACACAAACAGCTGATCACTTTTTAAGATATTGAGGAGAAAAAAAAGAGCACACAAAAAACCCCAAACAAACAGACAAAAAAAACCAACACATTTCATCATGCTTTCACACACACACACACACACACACACACACACACACACACACACACAACCCTACACTCTCTGCATCTACATAAATACTATCTTCTCTCTCATTTTTTGATTTTACATATTTTCACCATGTCGTATACTCAATCTGCCCAGTTCATCCAACCAGGTGTTAAGTGGCTTAGGAGGTTGAGGTGGTATCTCTGCCTTTAATGATTTCTGCTACTCCAGCCCTTTGTGCTCTTGCCTGGCCTGGGTCACCCAGGCCCTCAGTCCCTCATGGTTGCCCCTTACCTGGTGTGGTCCATCCATGGACTGTGGTCCCTCAGGGGTGTCCCTGCATTGGCACAAGCCTTTCAGAGACCCCTGTACCTTTAGAGACTTCATGGAGTACCTTCCCAAAGGATGCCTCTTCAGCCTCTAATAGTTGCCAATGTCTTCGTTAGGTAGGTTTTGGTAAGGACTCTTCTTGCTTCTCTGATTGGATCAAGTTTGGTGTAGTATAGTGAAATTTTGATGCACAATTAATATTTTCCACTGTGAGGCAACCTGGACCTCATTTGAACAGACACACTGCAGCTCATGGTGTGTCCCCCACATACACACATTTCTGCTGCAGACTCCACACTGTGCTCCAGTGAAACACATATTGAAGAATATATGATAGAGGTGAAAGAAGTAAATGAACATCTATGCATTTCAACTGTGAACATACAAGGGCTGAGAGTCACTTGAAACTGTTATTCTTGACACAAACGGTCTTTTTTTTAAAAAAAAAAAAAAAAGGATTTTAGCTTTTTATTTCCACTTAGGCACTTAAGGCATTACTTCAGTTATGGTTGTCTCATTTGTAAAATTGATGTTATGTTGAAGTGTTCACCAAAGAAAAGAGCTTTGTGTTTCTTTATTCTTTTGTCTATCCTTTTTTCTCAAGGTTTTGTACTAAATAAATGAAATATACAAAGGAATGAACAACAAACAAAAAGTTAAAAGCTAAATGCATCAGCCATTCAATTTTTTAATCAAGTTTCATAATTTATATTCTTGACACCGAAATTCGAAGTGCATTTTGCATTTTTTCTGGATTAATTCCTGAGGTTAAGCTTTGCAGCAATTTTATTTGTTTTGTTTGCTTTCGTTTCAATATTTTAGCTAATTACTTTCCTTTGAAGTTGATTTAACCTTGATTGTTCAAAACTCAATAATTTCAAAAATTTTGTTTGGTTGATTAACTGCTTTTAATTCAATGGAAAAGTACAAGGTTCTGGGTAAAATAGCAAAAAAGAAGAGATTTCTGACAATTATTACATATATTTAAAGGAAAAGTGAGGGTATCAAAATATGCTTTCTAGCAAAGTAAAATCACTGAAAGTTAAAAAGCTTCTTAATTTCATGGTTGATTTTGAAATCGCATGAGAACATAAATTAAAAAAAATAATCTTAACAGTGTTTATTTTTGTCATGATTTGGGGAAGAGGTAAAACTGTTCAATTACTTCACTTATCATAATTACATAATCATGGAAATATGATATGAGTAATTTACACCTTGTGTCACACTCATAAGTCATGTGCACATCTGATTTTCACAGAAGCTCTTTAAGTGTCTAATCTATAAAACTGAAAAAAAATTGTCTTATCTAAAATTTTAACTTGAGAAATGTTTTCCTCTCTATTCTTATTATTCACACTGTTTTCAGAAAACATAAATTCTAACAGTTTTTATTGCCTCATGCTAGTCTGATTCAAGAATCACTATAAATCTAGATCTTATCTTTAGAGAAAAGGAAGCACAATAACACAGTTTAAATTGTTATACATATACTTTATTCCTACCATTTTTCCTTATATTACAATCACCCTTTCATTCCTTTAGTCCCGAGGCATTGTAAATTCTCTGAAAAGCTTATGGCCTGTTATTAGCAGCACCAATACTGCATTACAGGCCTGTGTGTTTCTAAATCAATCATACTAGGATTCAGATGTAAATATAATAAGCAAACTTTGCCTTACTCTTTTATTGCCCAAGGAAATAATTTCTACTGAAAAGTGTGGATGACAGAAGCAGAATGACTTTTACAGATCATTACAGATCATCAGTGTGTGGAACTCAGACTGAGAGAGAGACTGTATTAAGATTTTAGGGGGGACAAGGTGAAAGAACTCCTGCTATTAAAAATAGGAATGTCACTTTTGTGGTAAGGACTGCTAAACAAAACAAAACAAAACAAAATCAAAGCCTTCAATGTCTGAAAAGAGAACAGGAGATGCTACAAGCTGTCACCCATAACTATGTAGTATTTTGGTTTCTCACAATCAAACAATGAGAATACACTGAAATACACTGCAGATTCTGGAACGAGTAGCTTGTTGTCTGTTTCAGAGGCCCATTTAAATCTTGACTTTGTCTAATTTGCATTACAGAATTTAAAGTATTTCATACTACAGCGTCTCTCTTCAGTTCAATGGAATTATGCATTAATTTGTTGAAGCTCTCTCGATTTAAGATTAGAGCAAGATAGTGCACAGATAGAGCATTTCTCATAGCTCTACTGCTAATTACTAAAGAGTCTTGAAAATAGTGTAAGTACACCTTATAAAATCTGTTTTGAACTGAAGAACAGATTTGAGTCACATGGCTTTAGATTGAATTCACTTTTATACAGAGGACTAGCACTCCTACAGCCCTCTCTCAGGTTGCCATTATTCATGTAAGAGGAGGAACACTGTAAATTTATGCATTTTACATTTTTAGTAACACAACAATAATTCTAAGGAAGGAAAGACTCAAGAGGAACAAAGTTAATTTCAGTTTCTTCCTCATAAGTTTAAAAAAGTAGCTTCAAATTTCCCCGAGAATTTTCTAATTCATCAGAGTATAGTTTTGTCCACATATAAAACAGGGAATTTTTCCACACTTTGTTTTGTCTGATCAATGACACAGCTTCAAAAATGTGAAGTCACGGGAAGAGATGAAAGATACTTACATGCATGAGGTACCATGAGGTAACATTGGGTAGGGACACTCACCTGAGAATAAGGAGTTTTGGTGTCTTCCTGGTATTATTCTTGTGCAATATATAAACTTCTTGATGCTAATCAGTTTCATTTTCTGACATCTAGTACAAACTATACAACACTGTTACAGCATATGAGAAGTAGGATATACAATACAGACAGACACTGCTTCTCTGTGAGAGGCAGAACTTCTGCTATAGCAAACAGCCCTAGCTTTCTCTGGGGAGAAATCAAGAGTCAGAGGAGAAGGAGGGAATAATCAAATAATCAAATACGACCAGGGGGTGAAATTTGGGTCTATAATGAGTTCCATCAAAATAAGTGGAACAAAATAGATAGAATATACCAAGAGACACCTTTCTTCTAGTAGAATCAAAATAGAGTAAATAAGAATTCTCATAAATCAGAATTCTTACTGGACAACACCAAGGAGATATGTCACAAAAAAAAAAAAATTACAACAAAGGTCAGACAGCATATATTCCCCAAGTTTAGAGGTAAAAGTTGTACTGGGTCTGGCTAGGATGGGACTAGTTTTCTTAATAGTATTTCACCTTGTATCATGTTTTACACTTACTAAGGCTAAAACAGCCTTTGTAGCACAACAATGTTTTATCTATTGCTGAGCAGTGCTTGCACAGCATCAAAACCACCTCTATTTCTCATTCTGCTTCCCCCCAGCAAGACAGCTAGAGGTGGGCAAGAGTTTGGGAACAGACACTGCAAGACACAGACCTCAGCTACCAAAGGAATATCCCATACTATGTCATACTCAATCCCATACTCATCATGACAGAAGCAGGGTGTAGAGATTCCAAAGTACCAACGAGTCTGTATGGGACCAGCCATTCTTCTGCTGGTAGGAAGTGGTAAGTGCTTGCCTCTTCATCACTTGGTTGTTTTTTGATGGTCTTTTTCCTGTTTTTCCTCTTTCTTTTAAACTGTCTTTATTGTTGCAAAGGTTTTTCTTACTTTTGTTTTTTCAGTTTCCCCCTACTTTCCTCTGGGGGCAAGGAGTGAGCCAGCAGCTGATGGGTGCTTAATTGTTAATTGAGGCCAACTCACCACAAAAGTGAAAACAGGCTGGGATAAAAAGGTCACATCCAAGAGAGATTCCGTTAAAAAGGATGCTAGTCTAGTGTGCTTCAGCTGAGATAAGAAAGAATTTTAATAAAATTACTAACTTGAAGGAAGCTGTTGGTGCAATGAAAAATAGATCATACGGAACTATAAAATGATAAAAAATAAATTACATGAAATAAAAAGTGATTAAAAATAAATAAAAAACACACAGAGAAGTAGCAGGTGTGAAACTGGAAGAAAGAAATGGGAGATGAATTGACACAGAATCTTGTTTCATTACAATCTTTCACTATAAAGAGTTTTTTCTACTTTCATGCTGATTTAAAATTCATATAACTAAATCTCACTGAATTAGAAGAAAATCACTGAAGTAATATAAAATCAGTTTAGTGCTTTTATAGGTTGCATAATTTAACATATTAAGGAGGAAAACATTTTTAGTATTCCTATACTATAGTGTATGTGTATATGTAGACTGTGTATCATACATATAAAATAACATGCATACTACATGTGCACATTAAGTACTAGATGATCTATATGCACATTCTGTATGTCTGCATATTATATAAGTATTGTACATAGAAAGAAAAAGCATATGTAGATGACAGTCAATTCTGCCTTTGTTTTTGCCTGGGTTTTTTTCATCATTGTTGTACCATGACTCTCTTAGTCCCAAATAAATGCATGACAAATATCATTTATCCACAGCTTATATAACAGCAAAGAGACTACACCGTACACCTGTCTAGAGAAGGAGGATAAACTCTCCATAAAACAGATAAAAGGAAAAGAAAATGGAGAAAGAATCATAAAATCATTAATTCTATTTTCCTTTTCCTTTCGTTTGTTTTAGGAAAAGGAAAAAGAAAAAAGGAAGGTGAAGGGGAAATAGACAGGAAGGAAAGGGAATTACTATTTACTCTCATTGCTCCTTGTTCTCCACTCTTTCATTAGGAGTCAATAATGGTTTCAGCAATATTGTATCACAGTTTATCCTATCATATATTGGTGATAGAAATAAATCAAACTAAAACAAGGATGACCACAAACAAGTAATTGATGACAAATAAAAAAGAAGATTTATAAAGCATCGATATTGAGTTTTTAACATTTCCCACTTTGTGGATCTTCTGTATATCACTATAAGCTGCAAATGCATCTACACAGAATGTACTAGATTGGAGAGTGACTTCCAGGCTAAAACCCTTGCTGAAATTGTTGCTGGAATGCTAGCTCTAGGGAGCTCCTCCACTGCCTTTTCACTGAGCTACAACAGATCTTACATGACAGAGAAAGAGCAGATAGCCAACGTAATTCTCTGAGGCAACTTCCAGTGGTCTCTGCAAAGGCTCTTACAACTGTCTGATTCCCCGTGTTAGGAGAGCCTTGAAACCCAGACCAATCAAGCAGTATTAATGTCATCAGTTGTCCTAAGAGCAAGACTGTGCTCTTGAAATTCCAGGCAATTTTTAGGATCTGTTATTTTCAAATCAAGTAAATAAGTAATTCAATAGTTGTTTGACATAATTACCAGAGTTATTAATAATAACAACTTCTAATAATTATTAGGTCCATCTATTCAATTCTCTTATATCTAATCACTACATTATGTTTGACACAGTGATTTTTCTGGTGGGGAGAACAGACTAGACAAGTAAATGGTATTATTTTTGTTGATTTAGAACACTTTCAAATAAACAACCTTGCTCTCCTCCCATTTCTCTTTCTCATGATGAAATTCCTTAAAATTGATATCAAAGGCTCTGAGCACAGCTTATATTTTTCAATTACTTCATATTTGTTTCTAGATATAACTAGTTTTTCATCCAAGTTGGCAGCTGCACCCCTGAGAGGCTGCAATTGATCTCTGAGGATATATCAAGACCATAAGCTTGGATATCATCAGTTCAGATTTTAATATTGAAACATATCTGTATTACACAGGGACCTTTACTTTCTGGAGGAATTATTTGAATGAGGCTGTCCTGGTAAAATCTTGAATAAATGATGAGCTTTTCAAAGCATTTCATGGAGTCACAGTCTGGGTAAGATTGGAAGGAACAACAGTGGGTCATCTGGTCCAATCTCTGCTCAAGCAGGGTCATCCTACAGCACATGGCACAGAATTGTGTCTAGACGACCCTTGAATGCCTCCAGTGAGGGAGACTCCACAGCCTCTCTGGGCAATCTGTTCCAGTGCATGGTTCCCTGTATGTTAAAGAAGTTCTTCTTTTTATTCTTGACATACTTGGCCAGATTTGATTCCGAATAGGCCTTGGCCTTCCTTCTCTCCTTTCTATTTACTCTAACAACTGTTGTGTATTAATTTCAAGATTTCCCAGCAGATTTTCTATAGAAAAAAAAAGCAGCTCAACCCCAGATCATTAACCACTGAGGGCAGTAAATGTTGTATTTCTCTGCAGCATTGAAAAGACTTGAGCTGATATTAGGAGTATGCATTAAATAATGTTATCAGTTGCATTTGGATATTGAGGTCCCACATAACTTTTTTCCTTAGAGTATTTCCTCTCAGTTTCACATATATTTAAATCATGAGGGTAGTTTCAGTCTCTTTCCTTCACACATGCACGTTGGACCAATCCTGCACTGATATATCCAGGCATTATCTCAATATTGCTATTAATCAGTGTATGCCAGAAGGAAATACTCTATTTTCAAAAATTATATAACTAAATCAATCAATCATATTTCTTATAGTAATTGGCTGGGGTAAAGACCATGACTAATTTTTCTAAAATAGGTGATTGACAGCCACTGAAATGTCTCTTCTATATAAAAGTAAAAAAGTGAACGACTGTTTTGTTCCTGAAATTCAGTAATATCACAGATAAAATTTTGCCCAGTTTCTATAGTGGCAGAAATTGTGTCTAGCTTCAGAAGTCCTTTGGTTCTGTTTTTCACAGCTGCTTTGCACCAGCTGAAAATGAACAGAATATTGAAATCAACAGTAAGGTCTAATTACATTAACTCAAACATGAATGATATTTGATTTTTAATTACAGGTCTGACAGAAATTCTATTGCTGCTCCCAGTTGTCTTGCTTTACTTTCATCATATTAGAAACATATAGGCATATTGATGTTTTCCTTTACTGTCTCATTGTGTGCTTTCTAAAAACTCATTAAGAAATTAACCTTTTCAAAACACTCACTATTAACCTATCTCTGTTCACATTGACTTTTGTGAATTAGGTCATCAAAGAAGTTTTCAAAATCCCACCAAAATGGAATTTGCCTCTGAGTAATTATTTCCAAGGGGAAACATAAATCTTTGCAATTACTGCCAAATTCCCAGGCTTTGTCCAAGCACAACTGCAAAATTATTTGTTAAAATTCCGTGCACTTTTTGAATAGTTTTAGTACTTGTTTTACTTTTTCACTTAACATAAATATAAGAAAAACTATCCTACCTTTTTATACTACATCCTGAATCTCTATGAAAACTAAAATTTTTACTGCCTTGAAGTTTACTTTTTATCCAGAATGTGATTTTTTTCAACTTTCACTGTAACGCTTACTCTTTCAAAAATTTTATTCCCTGTGCAAAGTCTTCTATATATCTATTTATCATCTTAATCAATGTTATCATATTACTGCATTAATTTTAATATGTTGTTAGTTTAAACTATTATAATTTTTATTTTATTGGAATGGACCATAGACAAAATTTCTTTTACAACCTCTTTAAGTCACCTTTGGAGACACTTTTTTAGCCTAAAACTGAAATAAATTGCAATACTAGACAATGTAGTTTCCTTGTGGTTTGGTTTTCTCAATCCAGAACTGAATGGCATATTTAAATACACTGTCTTGTATCTCTTGCAAAAGGAGCTCCACAGTTTCCATGAGTATGTAAAACCTTCCCAGTTACAGCAGCGTCAGTAAAGCAAACCACAGAGAGGGCTAGTGCCCTAAATTGTTTACCATTTTTCAAAGGTTTTATTGAGTGTGCCTGCATTTTAAAGTGGAAGCTTGGTTCTGGGTTGCATTTTTCCATCTTTGATTCTGCATAATTAAGATTATTCTTTTGTTCCAACTCATTACCTGTATACCTATTTGTATCTCTTCACCAACATAGTTTCTCCTTTTAGACTTTGCAAATCCTGAAAAACAAAAATACTTTTTTTCATACATGACTGATACTAAATTCTAGTAAAAATTCTCATAGCCATCATTATGTATTTTTCTTTTATGAAGGAAAAAAAAATCTGTTGTGTAAGAATAACTACTGATTCTATTCTCAATTGGCTTTTCAGAACTGTATCCCCTTCTATTCCACTTTCATTCCCTCACTTTATATAAAGACTTCTGGAGATAAGGAGAGACCCTTGGAGATAAAAGTTATAAATCCCCTTCTTTCAGAAAGACAAGGAGGACCCTGGATGCCTATAGCAATGAAAAGCTATGGAAAGGACATGGAGCATGTCCTCTTGGAATATCCTTTCAAGTTCGGGAAGAACAGGAAAGTTGTCAGGAGCAATCAACATGAATTTACCAAAACAACATCATGCTTGACCAAGTGAATGCCAGTGAAGATGAACCGAGTGCCTCTGTGAATGAGTCAAGAGTACTAATTGCAATATATACCTTGAGTTTATCAAAATTTATAAAATGAACTGCAGTCTCAGCAAGCTGAGGAACTATGGGCTGGAAGACCAAAGTCTGAAGGCAGACGAATTTACTAAATTAAAAGGCAGAAATTACCAGCAAATCTCCAGGTCTGAAGGTTGTTTTGCTAAAAAAAAAAAAAAAAAAAAAAAAAAAAAAAAAAAAAAAAAAAAAAAAAAAAAAATTTGTTCATTCATTTTGCATGCTTTAGTGAAGTAATACAACTAAACCAGCAGATAACTCCTTCAGACAGCAGATGTTATGACTCTACTGGAGAGCTCATATTTATAATGCCGGAGGTTCTCTAGAGTAGAAAAGATCTAAATAACATCAGCAACCGGTCCTGTTATACTCATATTTCAGAATCAGAAAAAACATCCTGAGCAGGTGCAGGGCTTTGAATACTTTGGTTTAGCTTTGCAAAATGTGCTCCATAAATCCATTAGGGTGCTAAAGTTGATGACAATTTGACAGTTGAGAGTTTTGAAGGTAGTCCTTGAATGGAAAATTGTGGAAGAAGGATAACACTTTTGTATTTTGATTGTGTGTGCTAAAACTTCCTCAAGCCTTTCCAAGCCCTAGAAAATGACAATCAGGCAAGATGATTTATCTATTCAACAGCCATACCTAACACATACCACCATCTGGGATAAGAAATCCTTTAACAGAGGTCACTCCTTTGGAAATCCAAATCCTTTGATATAACCAGGGGTTCTTTCTAGAATTTCTCAGTACTGTATGGTACAAAATGCCCTCAAAAGAGAACTTTTGATGTTGTTGTTGTTTTGTTTCTTTTGTTCATGCTGTGCTAATGCCTAAATGAGGGCATTACATTTAGACGGGAAATGGAAGGATAAAATTTATCTCTAACATTTGCATAATCTAGTTCCTTATTTCATTTCCTAATGATGATGGGGAAGAATTCTATTCCAGAGAAAGAATACTTTTGTAAATAATGACAGAAGCTGATGACCCAGCTTTAATTACAACAGATCTGACTGTAAATAAATTTGTCAGAATTTATTACAGATCAAATCATAATTAAAACTAACTTGAGTTTGCTTGGGAATTTTTGCAGGGTTTTGTTTTATTTTGATTTTTAATGTAATACATCTGAAATGCATAAGATTTTATATGGCAAAAGTAGAGTGAATTCTGACAGTCATCCTTTGCGGCTTTTCATGACTGAAGGCACAATAAAGCAAAAAACTGTCAAGCTATTTTTCCAATAAACTATTTGATAAAGAAGCTTTTTTAATGCAACAGATTATTTGTGAGCCAGTAAAGATTTATACAAATGTATTATCTAGCTGTGAACAGTTCCCATGAAAAACTGAAATGTCTGAGTGTTCTTAAACTTCTATTTTTATTTCTTATAGCCATTTTTCATTTCAGTGCAGGGAGCTCATCTAGGTGAAACATAATCTTTGTTTTTGCCTAATTGAAGCTCTTAAATGGGAAAATAAGCAAATGGATGATGAGAATCAAATGAGAAAATAAGACATCTTATCCACGTCCACATGAAAAATGAATACTTTTAATGAAAATATTAATTCCTTAAATATTTGTGAGAATAGGGTATTTAGATAAGACTATCCAGAAAATCAAAAATAAAATGTACAAAAATGTCTAAGCAGAAATTCAATAAATCCATCTAAAGATGACTTCTCTATTATTTACATAGCTATAATCCTTAATGCTTAGAATACATCCAAGAAGTTAATAAGGGGTTTTTTTGCATTTGATTTTGAACAGTAGATAGGAAAGTGCAGTCTCCATCTTTTATGAACCAGTACACAGTGAAAATACTCATTTCACAATGCCAAATAAGGCAGTTGCATAAGTATCTGCTAGGGATTTTTTGAGAAAAACCTGCTTTGTTCAATAGCTATGAAGGAACCACTAAAACCAAGTTGTTATGTTTTTATAAAGTTGCCTACTATAGTTTTTATGAGCCCAAATTCTGCTTTACGAGTATAATAAAAGGCGACTAGCATTCATGTGTGTGTTTGATTTGTTCAGTGCAAGCAGTGTAATGAGATCTACAGGAGCTCTCTTTGTACAGCTGAGTGGCTGTGTTCTTTTTACTCATGAATGACTGTGTTCTTTTTACTCATTATTTTTTTCTCATTATAACTTTCTAATAAAAAAAATGCATAGAAATATTGAGCATGGGAATTTTACTATTACATTACTTTTAAGCAATGTAGAAGCAATAACTTCCAAATTACTGAGTACTGTAACAGTTTGTCCAGAGTCTCCCTTCACTGGAGAAATTCATGAACCATCTGGACACAAGCCTGTGCAATGTGCTCCAGGATGACCCTGCCAGAGCAGGGAGGTGGGACAAGATGATCCCCTGTGGTGCCTTCCAACCTGACCCATTCTGTGCGTGTGTATACACTTCTGCATGCCCACACACATGTTCACTCACGTTTACAGGTGTATAGAAGCTGACTTCTCATAGATGAGAACCAGATAAAAACTGGGATTAGGGATAGACTTGTCAAATCATGCCAGGTCCTGTGAATCAACACAGCCAGCTGAAGCTAAGTTCTATATGTCTCTCTTTCTTCCAAATTGTGATGGCGTGGTAATGCATCAGCAGGGCAGCGTAAGGGAAGAAGATGTGGAGAAGAACTGGGGTGACAGAAAAAATTCAGTTATTTAGAAGTACTTTTGGGCACAGTGAATGAGTACAATATTATTGAATCTCATTAAGCTATGATTTAATTTATTCTGGGCAAGCAGGCTGTGAAACCAGTGGGTAGACCAAATAATGGTCTCAGCTTATGAGAATTTTGGCTTTATTTGAACTAGGAACTAATAGCTCTGGATTTCAGTGAGGAAAGATGGCAATTTTTCCCTGTTTGTGCTAAACAAAAGAGAAATAATTCCATCCACACAAACTCAAATGTGCAATTTCCAAATGAAACAAATATGTAAATAAAACTTTACCAATTTGAACAACAGGGAGGATAATGTTCATGTCCTTTTTAAAACTTTGCTAAATATTTATTGCTTTTTTGAGACAATAGTTCTGGTTTCAGCATTAGGGACATTAGGATGTTGACATTTCAACCCTAACTGCTCTGTGCACCTGAGAAACCATGGGACTCATAATTGCCCTCTACAAGAAATCATGAGTCCTGCTTGAAAAAAGACATTTGGTCCTCCCCATGATGTCTCATAATCCGTCTCATAATCCAATGTGCAGACACTACAATTGCTCTGTATTATATAATTCCTTTCTATTTATATCATATTAATATGGAAACAAAATTTAATAACATCATTGCAACTAATTTGTTCTTTTCCCATTACCTTAAGTGGTTCCATATTTTACTTTTAATCCTACTCCTCACTGATGATTCAATGTTTATTTTGGACTCTATTATTTTTGTTAACTAGTAGTAGTTAGCATTTAAATACAGAGGTAATGACACAAATAGAGAAAGTCTAATGGTGGGAAACATTTATATTTAAAAATATGTGTAGGAAATAGGAAATCAATTGATAGAAGAGAGATAAAATAAAATATACTAAATCATATGAAAAAGAAATTATAAACAGAAAGCATCATTTAAGGGACTGTAATGAGTAAACTGGATGAAAATAGCCAACTTTCAGTAAAAAAAAGTGAGTCAGAAACTGAATCTAAATACGTCTTAAAATAAAATAAAAACATAAAATCACTTTATAAACTCCTTAACTTCAGACCTAAAATACATACCCTAAAGTACTTGCATTTTATATTTGATATACTAAACTCTATTTTCAAGCATTATTAGAAAGCTTCTTCAGCAATGCTTCCACTGAACTTTACATCAAACAAAATTCTATAGAAATGGATATTTCATATATAGTATCAAGAGAGTTTATGCATTATTATAATACACTTAATTAAATGCATTTATGAATAGCACATATTAAAGAAGCTGTCCTGAAATAATTGGCCAGAGGCAATGCCCCCAGCCAGTTGCTCGCTTACTTTCCTAGCCAAAGACTCCCCTAGGGGAGCATGAGCTGAAAATTCACAAGTAGAGATAAAGACAGTTTAATAAGTAAGGCAAAGTTTCACACACAAGCAAATCAAAGAAAGAATTAATTCACTACTTCTTCTCAGCCAGCAGGTGTCCAGCCACCACTTGGAAGGCAGGGCTTCAGCTTGTGTGACAGGTACAAATGCCAGAGCCATGGACACAATCACTTCCTCCTGAGCTTTCATAGCTGAGCATGATGTGACACATGGTGTGACACATCCCTCTGGTCAGTAGGGACCAGCTGTCCAGGCTTTTGCCCCCTAGCATCTTGTGCAACCCTAGCCTACTCACTGCAGGGCAGAGTGAGAAGCAGAAGGTCCTTTATGCTGTGTAACGACTCTTCAATGTTCAGCTAAAACATTGGTGTATCGTCAGCTTTGCTTTTGTGACAAATACAAGCTCAACAGCATACTGGTGCTATGAAGAAAGCTGATTAACCCAGTATAACTACTGGGAGCTTAAGGAGAAAATTCCAAGGACACACTACTGTGTGGCATGTTTGAGAAATATTACCACCTATCTGCTATACAAGTACTCTCAAAACATATAGATGTGTGGCTTTAAAGGGATAAATCAGCTGGGAACTACAAGGTGAGGATTCTCATTTTACAGGCATGCCTGAGGAAAATAAATAGAATTTATTGCAATTTTTTTTGGTTGTCATGGATACAAGACACAGTAATGACTCTTTCCATAACTTGCAATTGGACAAAAATCAAAAGGGTCAATGAAAGAGGCAGTGACAAAAGACAGTGATAATAACAAACATAAAAATAGACTGAATCTTAAAATCAGTGGCCTTGTCTGCAGACATGCATCATTCAGAGCCTTAAATTCTAATTATTTCTGTCTTCTGGCCAACATGAGTTTGTACAACACGTTTCCTTTCAGTTCTTCTCAGTATGTCTTGTAGGTCTTCATTCTGTTTTGATGTATATAAAAATGCCCTTCCTTCTGACTATTCAAAGAGTGGATTGGTTGTAGGGCAGGGGACATTATTTTGCTAAAATTATCAAGAATTTTATTTCAGATCAGGAATTTTTGAATTCTCTCTACAGGAACCTGTCCTTGAGACCACCCTAACATTAGGAATTTAAATCAAGACCTTGAGTTTGGAGCAGAGAGATTTTAGTATTGGGCCAATAGAAACTTCATGGAGTTCAAAGATCAGAAATGCAAATGGGCACATACCCCCAGGAGGATCTGGGAAGCATCTGACTGAAAAGCAGTTCTGATTGAAAGAAAAAGGAGAACACTAGGCTGAATATGAGCCCACAGTTATGCTTTTTTCTTAAATGAAACAAATTTTGCCCCTGATCAAGTATGATCAGGCAAATGAAGAAAATTGTTATTCCTCTTTACTCAGTACTGGTGAGGTTGCACCTGGAACACTGCATCCAATTTGGGGTCGCCTGATCCAAAAGAATGTGGAGAAACTGGAGAAGGCTACCAGGATGATCTGCAGCCTAGAGGACC